>NC_073379.1:111912544-112097544 GCF_028641065.1 Leucoraja erinaceus | reverse complement strand
ATCAGGATGGATGATAGGTCAAGATGATAATTCTGTTTCTGTGTCTAATGTTCTGCTGTTGGGGTGACATTTTGTGCATTCTCTGCTGGAATTAAATCAATGAAGATTGTTGATGGCAACAGCCCAAAGACTGACACCTAGTAGATTATTGCCACTTTATACCAGCTTAATGTCAAGAGTTGCATCAACTGTTCATAATGTCCACCTCATTAAATATGTGAAATGAGCAAACAGTATTCTCTGAACCATTTCACAATTTTTAAGAAAATTAACAGGACCAATTTTTAGGGCCATTTTTTTTAGAAAGGAAATAGTTATTTCCTTAACTTTACTCAGAAAGCCACAGAATGAACCCAAGCTTCCCCTGCAGCAAAGGTCTACATGCTGTCACTTTTCTTGACTACTTAAAGCTTTAATTTACTTTCTAAAGGAACTGCCAAAATCAGCTCTCTGTGCAGTAACAAGATCCATATGTTGCTCTTTCCTTACACTGTAAGTTGATTAACTGCAGACCAGTTTGAACAAGGTTGCACAAAAGGATGATTTTGTCTGCTGTGGGTTCATAAATGTTTGAAACAGTTCTTAACCAAACTAAAGCAAAGGCAGAAAATTATTATTTTGTGTTACCGCTCTGTCTTCAATTATGCCCCATTGCATCAGATCTTCAACACAATACTAAAGTTATAATGTTTCTGGTTATCCGGGAAATACTATTAGTTAAAGAAAGGATCCGTTTATTGTAGCTTTGTTTCCTATCAGTGTTTATGAACAGAACCTGCAGCCATTTTCGATTTGCAAAAGGGATTTGTATCTGGAAATGTTCTATTATGCAACATTTTAGAAATTAAAATTTTATGTTGGGTGTTTTGCTCCTATGAGTGCAATGTGTTTGTTAATTTGGAAAATAGATTCATCATTTGATATGATTCACCTCAGTGACTCAATCGTGCAACAGTGAAAATTCAGAGATGTAAGAGCGTGAATCATAAAAATACAATACAATACAATACAATACAATACAATACCATTTATTGTCATTTGAGCCTAAGTGAGGCTCAAACGAAATTCTGTTTCCACAGCCATACAAACAAAGACAATTTCCTACAGACATACACACAATTTAATTCACACAAACATCCATCATCGTGAACCCACTGTGATGGAAGGCAAAGTCTTTTCTCTCCCCTGTTCTCCATGTCTCTCCCGATGTCCAAGCACCAGGCGGGTGATGATAAGTCCCACGGCCATTTTAGGCCGTGCCGGGCGATTTACGGCCCCGCTCCCAGTCTAAAAATCACAATGCTGGAATGTCCCACAGGCGTGAAGCCGTGCCGGGTGATGTACGTCCCGCTCCGTGTCGATCCAACACGGGCTGGAGAAGTCGCGTTGCGGGAGCTCCGGGAAGCGGTCTCTCCCCCCGGACCCGCGAGCTCCCGATGTCCCAGTCCACCGGACCTGCGGCTGCGTTGCTGGAGCCTCCGAGCCCCAGGAGTCGAGTCGCAGCAGCGAGTCACCACCGCTCCCCACGCTCCGAGGCCGGCCAGATGGTGAGTAGTCCGCAGCTCCGCAGCTCCGCAGTCTCCCGAGCCCCCGGGTCGTTCAGGTTAGAGGCCGCTCCACGGTGCTAGGCCCCAACGACAACGGAGACCCGACAGGGAAAAGGTCGGGTCTCCCGGACAGGGAAGAGATTTTAAGCAGTCCCCCCCACATGTACACATTTAAAACAAGTATTAAAAAAACACCAACACTACATTTAATTAGACAAAAAATAAAAAAAAGACAGACGCTAGGGGGCGCTGCAACGGGCGAGTCGCGCCGCCAAATACCGATACAATTGGTTTCTAACAGAAATGTTACATTCAGAACCAAATTTCAAAGGCAGCATATGACCAGCACCAGCATCTATAGTCTACGCCTGGTAAATTTCTCTCCCCATATTATTTAGCATTGATTAAACCTTGACTTGTAATAAGCCTATCGGAATTTGAATGACCTAATTTACAAAGAGAATTTGCCGTTACAGACACATGAAAAAGGAAGGCCTAAAAACTCAACATTGCAGCAGCCATCTTTCAGCAAGGAAGGCAAGAAACACTCATTCATTATGTCAGGCATGCATCATTTGCTATGTTTCTGCAGATAAGTTCATTCTATCTTAATTGTGAATATTTTTGTAATAGTCAAGAGTCTGCAGTTCAATGCTTTTTCTGCTTTGTATTCACAAGACTTACACTGCCCATGCACAAAGCAGAGGACGAAGTGGGGGAACTGAACATTAGCAATCCTGCTCTGAGCAAACATGACCATGCAAATGCTGCTGGCTCTCATATGAAACCTTTCACCTTCATTTAGCTCAAACTGAAGCCCATTTGGAAAAACAGTCAGAGGAAGCCATGGCGATTCATGGAGTCATTCAGCATGGAATGAGGCCATTATGCTCACCACATCCATGCTGACCACTGGGCACCATCTGCACTAATACTATGTCCCAGCATTTGGCCCCTATGCTTCTATGCCTAAGCAATTCAAGTGCTCATCGAGAGTCTTCTTAAATGTTGTCAGTGTACCCTTCCTACTGGCAGTGTGTTGCAGGTACTCACCACTCTCTGGGTGCAAATAGCTTCCATTATGATTCTTCTGAATCTCCTCCTTATTTTCCTAAATCCATGTCTTCTTGATTTGTTTACCTCCAATATGGGAAAAAGTTTACACTACTTATATTCCTCATAATTCTTTATACTTCAACCATGTCCCCTCTTACCAGAACAGTTTATTTGAGTAACATATACAATACAATACAATTTATTTGTCACTTGAACCTCATAGAGGCTCAAGTGAAATGTTGTTTCTGCAGTCATACACACAAGAAAAAAAAGACCCAAGACACAACACAATTTACACAGACATCCATCACAGCGCATCTCCACCTCGCTGTGATGGGAGGCAAGAAAAAAAACGTATCTCTCCCCTGCACTTCCCTCTCCCCCCGATGTCAGAGTCAAAGTCAGAGCCCCCGGCGGGCGATAACAATTGTCCCGCGGCCATTAACGCTGCGCCGGGTGATGCAAGGCCGCGCTCCGGGTCTTGTTGTTGGAGCCCCGGGCGGGCGCTGGCAAAGTCCCGCAGCCATTCAAAGCCGCGGCGGGCGATGATGTAAGGTCCCGCTCCAGGTCATCCTCGACCCCGCTACTGTGGGCGGGAGAAGTCGCCGTTGCGGAAGCCCCGAAAAGCGGTCTCCCAGCAGGGACCCGCGGGACATAGACATAGAAACATAGAAATTAGGTGCAGGAGTAGGCCATTCGGCCCTTCAAGCCTGCACCGCCATTCAATATGATCATGGCTGATCATCCAACTCAGTATCCCGTACCTGCCTTCTCTCCATACCCTCTGATCCCCTTAGCCACAAGGGCCACATCTAACTCCCTCTTAAATATAGCCAATGAACTGGCCTCGACTACTCTCTGTGGCAGAGAATTCCAGAGATTCACCACTCTCTGTGTGAAAAAAATTCTTCTCATCTCGGTTTTAAAGGATTTCCCCCTTATCCTTAAGCTGTGACCCCTTGTCCTGGAATAACTCCAAGGATTGGATAACTCCAAAGATTAATTAGTAGACATGTCTTGCTCATCAAAAGGATCAAACGGTGATGCATGAGAACTATTAGGGAGGAACCTAATGTACCAAGAAGCAATGACTAAATAAAAAGAAACAGTAGATTCTGATTGATACCAAAGATAGACACAAAATGCTGGAAAAACTCAACGGGTCATGCAGTATCTCTGGAGAAAATGGACAAGTGACATTTCGGGTCATTACTCTTCTTCAGAAGAAAGGTTTGAAGAACGATCCTGACCCCAAAAGATCACATGTCCATTTTTACCAGAAATGCTGCCTGACTCGGTGAGTTGCTCCAGCATTTTGTGTCTATCTTAAGCAGCAATGACTTGGTGTGCCGCGTTAGAATAGATTTCAACTTCTCTAGACAAGACAATTGCGCTAGAGTAGGGGCCTGTCCATAACAAATTGAATGATGTGACATGAACCCCCATATTCAGGCTGGGTGATGTGCAATTTAGACTTGTTAGTGACTGACATGGAGCACTCCACCATTAACAATAGCTGGTTTGATGATGGGAAAGTGGTGTGTGTAACGTTTTGCTGGGGAACAGCGTGCAACTACATCAAACGGGTTAAATCTGTTCTGATTTAATATAAAGACTAGATTTCCATCTAAGCATATCATTAGGATTCCTCCATTGCAATCACTCAAACTGGATATTTTTTGTTAAACCATTGAAGATTTGATCCACCCATCACTTGATTTTAATAGAACCACATTGATGCGACATATGGTAAAGCTTACAAGAGAACGCAACAGATTTCAATAGTCCTTAACTGTTTTAATGAAATTAAATAACACCTAAATACATCTGTGTAAAATATCTTAAAGAAGTACATTTGGTTTTCTTCAGTGCTTATGACAATTCTAGTGATCAAATGCAGCCAAACACTCGACCAAGGCATTGTTAGTTTGCGATCATGGTACATTGTGACAATTCACATAAATGCAATCTTATCAGAAACATATGTTATACCTTGGAACCTAACTACACCTTGCACTAGATACAAAGGCAAAATTCACTGAGTTTGTATTTAATTTTACAAATTATTTTTTTAGATTTGAAAGAATAAGATCAGAACAATCTGGAGTCCGCTGGTGTTTAGTAAGTCAGCTAAACGGCCAATTACACCATTAGGCACTTTTATAATTCACAACTCCTATCCAACGTCCCACAATCCCGCAAGAAAATTGTCCTTGTGATGAAAAATAACTGGTAAAAATATTGAAATGATAGGGTACATGTGCTTATTTCATTGAAAGTGGAAGAACAGGTTAATAAGGCCAGAAAGCTCATGGGATCCTGGACTTAATAAATAGAGGCACAGAGCACAAGCCTAACAATGTCATGATGTATTGTTATAAAAAACAGATTTAGCATCAGTTCTGGTGCCATGCTTCAGGAAAGACGTTAAGACACCTGAAGGTGGACACAAAATGCTGGAGTAACTCAGCGGAGGAGGCAGCATCTTCTGATGGGAAGAAGGGTCTGGACCCGAAATGTCGCCCATTCCTTCTCTCCAAAGATGCTGCCTCGCCTGCTGAGTTCCTCCAGCATTTTGCGTCTTCCTTCGATTTTACCAGCATCTGCAGTTCTTTGTTACACAAAACACCTGAAGAAATTTGCCAAAATGAAGGGACTTTAGTTACCTGGATATTCTGCAAAAGCTGGGGTCTTGCTCCTTAGAACAGAGAAGCTTGCCAGGAGGCCACAGCATGTTGCATTGCAAATGCGTACGGGGGTCCTGATACATGAAACACAAAATGAAAGCATGGAAGTAGAACAAGTAATTTAGGAAGTCCACTGGAATGTTGACTTTTACTGCCAAACGGGTGGAATATGAAATCAAGGAAGCTTTGATGCAGGATGTTGGTGAGTACAGCGTGTAGTTATGGTCTCCATATTCAGTTTAGTTGAGTGGTACAGAATGGGAACCATGCTGACCACCGATTACACATTCACACGAGTTCTATGTTATTCCACTCCCTACACATTAGGGGCAATTTTACAGAGGCTAATTAACCTACGAACTTTGGGATGTGTGAGGAGACCAAGGCACCCAGAGGAAACTTGTGCAGCCACAGGGGGGATGTGCAAACTTCACTCAGACAGCACTCGAGGTCAGGATTGAACCCGGCTCCCTGGCGCTGTGAGGCAACAGCTGTAACAGCTGTGCACTGTGCCGGCTGGAGGAAGGACTGGAGTCGGTGCTGAGAAGGTGCATCAGCCTGATAACTGGGTCAAGATTTGACAAATGAAGAGAATTGTTGCAGGTTGGGCTCATGATTACTGGAGTGTTGAATAATGGGAAATCATCTTATTGAAATACACGGGATTCTGAGAGGGATTGACAGCCTGAATGCTGAGATGTTCCCTGGTTTGGATATGTACAAAGATGAGGAAGACATTCTTATCACTTTGGAATTCTCTGTCTCCGAACATTGTGGAAGTGAAATCATTGAATATATTCAAGGCTGACAGATAATTAAACTGGGAGAGAGAGTACAGGGAGAGAGAGAGTGGGAAAGCAGTGCTGTTGCCAAGATTGGATCAGCTGTGATCCTACTTACAGTCTACTGGCCTAATCCTGCTCCTGTTTAGTGTAGTTTAGTTTAGTTTAGTTTAGAGATATAGCGCAGAAACAGGTCCTTCGGCTCACCGAGTCCGCACCGACCAGCGATCCCCACACATTAACACTATCCTACACATGCTAGGGACAATTTACACTTATACCAAGCCAATTAACTTACAAGCTTGTTCGTGTTTGGAGTGTGAGAGGAAACCGAAGATCTCGGAGAAAGCCCACGCAGTCACGGGAAGTACGTACAAACTCTATACAGACAGCACCCGTAGTTGTGATCGAACCTGGTCTCTAGTGCTGCAAGTGCTGTCAGGCAGCAACTCTACCGCTGCTCCACTGTGCCGTCTAGTTTCTTATGTTCTTAGATCTAATTGTAACATGGATAGAGGGAAATTGTTCCCATTGCAGGAAGAGTAACAAACTTGAGGGGGGGGGGTTGGAGGGGGGAGAATGAGGTTGAGTGATAACAGCCAAAGGTGACATGAGGACAATTTTCCTTGCACAGTGAATAGACTAGGTCTGGAGTGTAATGTCAGGCTCATAGTAGAGGCAGAATCAATTGTAGTGTTTAAAAGGGAGGTGAATGTATGTAAACTGAAATAATTTTCCAGGTTTATGGGTAGAAGGCACTGAGTGAGGCTAGTTGAAATAAACAGCTGAAATGAACATAGAATATAGAATTCAGAGCAGGGAACAGTCCAGCATAGAACAGGCCCTTTGGCTCACAATAGCTATGAACTGGTATGTATCTTATTGGAATATATTTTATTGTAAATTAGTGGAATTAGCTGAAAGTCTAGATAAGAAAAATAGCTTTTATCCAATGTGGACAAATTCTTCTTTCTGACTGTTTTTCAAGCATCTGTGTGCCACAACCCATTAAAACACATTTGTTCTGCAACAATGCATATAACACTTTTTGTTGGCACCCACACAAAATATATCAAGGGGTGCAGTGTTTGAAAGGAAGGATATCATACATAAATTAATAAAGCTGTAACAAAATGTAGCACTAAATGAGAAGAGTATGGTTTAGAAAATGTTTGTTTGGTTACCCTGCTCCTGAAACTAAAGGAGGAACAATAGAAATGAGGACACTGTCAAAGGAAAATAAAAATACAGCTTAAGAAAGATTTCAAGATTTAATTTACATCAGCAGCAGAAATTCTTCAATTTGAGTTGAATTTACTTGTTAAAGTCAAATTTATTTGTTCCAGCATTTATGATAGTTGAATTTATTTGTTACTGCATTTATGATATGGTACATTGAACTTCCGCATATATCATTCATAAAAAACTTTGGCTAAAGCTTTTGCCTCCCTTTTAAGCTTTCTGCAAACTGCTGAAAGTGCTGGAGGCAATGCTTAAGATCTGTTAACTGAAGTATACATCCCTCATGGATTTAGTTCACGTACACAAAAGCCATTTAAATAAACTTGTCCTAATGCACTGCTGTAATCATGTAGTTCTTAATGTGGTTGGCATATAACAAACTCACTTCCTAATTAAAGTTAACAGCATAATGCAGAACAGGACCCCTTTTGTGCAAAGACCATGTGAAAACTGGTTATGAATCCCCAGGATCCCCTAACTTCTGGACTCAGTACTGGTAATTAGTGCTTGAGAGCCAGGTACAGCACCACCAAACACTTTGACACTGAACTCCTTAGTCAAAGCCAGATGTCAGTGAAAGACTGTGGACCTACATGTTGTAGTTGTGTGAGACCGAAGTCTCATCTAGTAAATTATAGCTTGTTTGTGGGAAGAAAAACTTGAAAGTAAAATGGATGATCCTCCCTATAGGCTTTAAAATGGGGTGGTGTGGTTTGTATATTTTTTAACTCATCATACACTAGTGTGAGCTCTTTCTGAACAAACTATATGGCTGTCTTCTTTAATCACCACAGCACATTTCACCTGCCAAGAAGTCAAAAGGTACCCAGCACTGATCCAGGAAGAAAAGTGGCGATTTGCAAAATGTTCCATCACATGGTAATATTATTTAAGACAAATAAGTCAACAATATTCTATTCTTTAGGATCTATTTATTTGACAATTTGCCTTCATGCATAGTACAAATGTTTCCAAGAACTACTTATGACATGCCATATTGTTTCATTTTAAAATGTGTTTAATATTCAAAGCGCTCCAGAATATAACATTTAAATATCAGTTTTATTCTATATTATTCTACATTGCAGTGTAACATAACATCATATACATATTAAATATAGGGCAATTACAACTTGTGGTATATTTGGACACTGAAGCTGCCAATTTCAGATTGTTGTCACATTGACTGATGTTTCAAACACATAATTAAAGAGGCCACACTCTCAATATCACATTTTAAATGTGTGTGTTTTTTTTTGTTAAATGGAAATGTAGATACTACTGTTGGCAATGCTAAAGTTTGTATTCAAATACCACTCCGTGACGTTATGTTTTTTTACTTGCAGTCCACTTCTGAAATATGTAAGGGGAAATATTTTTAAAAATTAATTTAGTTTAGTTTAGTCACAGAAACAGGCCCTTCAGCCCACCAAGTCTGCCCCAACCAGCGATCCCCACACATTAACACTATCCTACACACACTAGGGACACATTTATTTTACATTTATACCAAGGTAATTAACCTAGAAACCTGCAACTCTTCGGAGTACTGAGTATGGGAGGAAATGGAAGATCTCTGAGAAAACCCATGCGGTCACGGGGAGAATGTACAAACTCCGTACAGACAGCACCTATAGTCGGGATCGCAACCGGGTCTCTGGCGCTGTAAGTGCTGTAAGGCAGCAACTCTGCCACTGGTTCACACTGAGTTTAATGATTTCTATTCTCTACTAAAAAGTATCTTCATTTTGGCTGATGTTCGTCCCATTGGTACTCCAATTGCATGCAATGAACTTGTCAGAATATTCTCCTTTAATTCAATCTCCCAACGGCAGACAAATTATTTGTTCCCATTGGCAATGAGGCTCATATAATAAAAATAATCAAACAATGCTTGAAAGTTCACTCATTGAACTACAAGGCAATACTTTTGTGTAACATATCTGTAGGTGATTTACAGTTTGTGTACTCTCTACAGAAGGTGCTTATGTTTACACCTAACTATTGCGAGACTATGCTCTAGGCATATTATAGAGCAAAGGAAATATTATATGCATTGGGCTGCAGATCTTTTGGGTCAGATCAGGTATGATTGAAGAGTTCATGACTGATAATGAAGGACATATGTGACAGCAGGATTTGCATTGCAAATAACCAGCCTTCCTTAAAAATCAGAGGAGCTGCATCAAATAGTGTATCCCACTGAGATTTAACCACTTCATCTCTCTTTGAAAATCAACCACAGATGTAATTCACTTTCTTTAAAGAAAGTGCTGGTTCCACACAATCAGCCCATTTAGGCTTTAACTAGCAGTTAAAGAGTTATTGACCAGCTATTTTTTCAGGTTTCAACTTTCACCATTTTCTAAATGGGAGCAAATTAATTATCAGCGAGTATTTCACTATTCACAATTTTTTTTTAAACAGATTTCTCATCAACTCATACCCACATCTAACAGTTTTTGCCTTAACTAAAATCTATTTATGGCTGCGTTAAAGAGGGAACTGCAGATGCTGGAGAATCGAAGGTTACACAGAAAAGCTGGAGAAACTCAGCGGGTGCAGCAGCATCTATGGAGCGAAGGAAATAGGCAACGTTTCGGGCCGAAACCCTTCTTCAGACTGGTGCTGTTATGGCTGCTGCTGTTATAAGCCTAATATAGTTGACACAAGTTATCGTGAAAAATATGAATCCACATGTTGTCCTTTGAAATTTAATGATTCTGTACATACGTCTCTATTTTGGGATTGACATAGAGAATTGAGAGAAATTGAGGAAAGAACGGACAGGTTAGGCGTATCCACTAAAGTTCAGAAGATTTAGATGTCATTTGATTGAAACATGTAAGAGCTTGAAGGGTTTTAGTTTTTAGTTTTAGCTTTAGAGATACAGCACGGAAACAGGCCCTTGGGCCTACCAAGTCTGTGCCGATCAGCGATCCCCACACACACTAACACCATCCTACACACACTGGGGACAATTTACAACATTACCGAAGCCAATTAACTTACAAACCTGTACGTCTTTGGAGTGTGGAACCGGAGCTCCAGGGGGAAACCAACGCAGGTCACGGGGAGAACATACAAACTCTGTACAGACAGCTCCCGTAGTCGGGATTGAACCCCGGCCTCTGGCGTTATAAGGCAGCAACTCTACCGATGCCAAGACCCACCAGGTCTTGATAATATGGATGTGGAGCGACTGTTTCCTTCAAAGAGAATCTGGAATTAAAAGTTACTAAATCAAGCAATCATCTGTTTAAGATAGTGGTTTTCTTCAGAATCTTCTTCAAAGAATGGTGAAAGAAGACTTTTTGAGTATTTTTTAGACAGAGATAAACATTTGATAAGCAAGAGGCGGAAAGGTTACCAAGGATGAATGGGTATACTCAGTATACTCTCCAGTAACTTACCAACTACAGATGTTAAGCTCACTGGCCTATATTTCCCAGCATTTTCCCTGCAGCCCTTCTTGAATAGAGGCACAACATTTGCCACCCTCCAGTCTTCCGGCACCTCCTGTATTTAAAGATACATGTTTTCATATGTTTGTAAATTTGAGATTATTTTAACAGAATCTTTTAGTCACTCAAGCAACAGAGCACTCAACAGCTGTCTTGAGGTTGAGAATTATTATCCTAGAGCTACCTATCATTCAAAGTTGTTGTCACCACTGAGGAAGCTTTACAGTTCTTGGCGTGGAATTATAAAAACATGTGGTAGCAGGGAATTAATTAATCCACTGAGACTATTTCTTCATGTACTATTTACACTGCTTTGAATTTTTTCCCACTTGATCAATTCATCAATTGAGGCATATAGATATGATCTAGCCCCTCAAAATCTATAGCTATTTAATCATTCTCATTGCATTTTTCGCTAAAACAGGTACTTGATTTTCCAGTGATGGTCAATGATGAACTATTGGCATCAGAATCACTGTTTATCTAAAAGCAGTTCTACAAATAGAGATTCGCCCGAAACTCCAGGCCTTGACGCTTATGGTTCCTAAAGTATACTGGGACAGAGGCCCAGGAACCGTTGGAGCGAGTGGAGGAGGGTCAGGGCTGTGAGTATTTAAATTGAGCGCGGGGCTTTCTTTCACAGAGGCCCGGGAACCGTTGGAGCGTGTGGAGGAGGGTCAGGGCTTTTACCGAAATCTGTAACGTTCCACACTTCATAGGGAAGGTTCTGGTGGAAGCCGCTGATTGGTGGAAGCAGACTAGAGGAAGCAGCTGATTGCGTGCAACCTCAGGTTAGCATTTCTGCTTTCTGGCTAAAGGTACAGTGCTTTAGTAAAGGTACAAAGGTACAGGTGGGCTAAGGGTACAGTGAGCTAAAGGTACAGTGCTTTAGTAAAGGTACAGTGAGCCAAGGGTACAGTGAGCTAAAGGTACAGTGCTTTAGTAAAGGTACAGTGGGCTAAGGGTACAGTGAGCTAAAGGTACAGTGAGCTAAGGGTACAGTGAGCTAAGGGTACAGTGCTTTAGTAAAGGTACAGTGCTTTAGTAAAGGTACAGTGAGCCAAGGGTACAGTGCTTTAGTAAAGGTACAGTGCTTTTTGTTTATATAATAAAGGTGCAGTTTAAAGGTCACGAGGGAGCAGCTGTTGTGAGTCAGATACCTGCTGATTTCTCCCAGCAGTTTCTATTGTATTATACTGGTATCGGATCCAGGGTAAGGCGGGAGAATGACAGTCAGAGCAGTATACTGTTCTGGATGTCAGATGTGGGAGGTCATGGTGTCGGATGGCCCTCCAGACGTCCACATCTGCACCAGGTGCAGCGAGATGGGGCTCCTAAGGGACCGTATTAGGATCCTGGAGCAGCAGCTCGATGACCTCTGTCTGGTCAGGGAGAGTGAGGAGGTCATAGAGGGGAGTTATAGGGAGGTGGTCACTCCAAAACCACGGGAGAGAGACATGTGGGTCACGCTAAGGAAGGGCAAGGGGCAGAGGCAGGAACGAGTGAGTACTCCAATGTTGGTACACCTTGCAAATAAGTACTCCTGTTTGAGTACGGATGGGGGTGACAGCCTACCCGGGGGTAGTGACAGCGGACGGGCCTCCAGCACAGAGACCGGCCCTGTTGCTCCGAAAGGTAGGGAAAAAAAGAGGGCAATAGTAATTGGGGACTCTATTGTTAGGGGGTCGGATAGGCGATTCTGTGGACGCAGTCGGGAGACCAGGATGGTGGTCTGCCTCCCCGGTGCCAAGGTCTCGGACGTGTCTCAACGAATCCAAGATATCCTGAAATCAGTGGGAGAGGAGCCTGAGGTCGTGATACATATAGGTACCAATGACATAGGTAAAAAAAGGGAAGAGGCCCTGAAGGGAGGATTTAGGGAGTTGGGAGGAGAGTTAAGGAAAAGGACCAAAAAGGTAACAATCTCAGGATTACTGCCTGTGCCACGCGACAGTGAGAGTAGGAATGGAGCGAGGTGGAGGATAAATGCGTGGCTGAAAGACTGGTGCAGAGGGCAGGGATTCAAGTTCCTGGATCATTGGGACTTCTTTTGGGGAAGGTGGGACCTGTACAGAAAGGATGGGTTGCACTTGAACCCGAGGGGGACCAATATCCTGGTGGGGAAATTTGCAAAGGCAGCTGGGGAGACTTTAAACTAGAATGGTTGGGGCGAGGGACTCAAATAGCGAAAGGTAGTAGACAGAATGGGAGGCAGGAAGCAGAAATGGGAAGCACTCGAACACAAGAGGAAAAAGAAAAAAAAGGAAATAAACAGAGAATAAGAGACGGGGGTTTTCTTAAATGTGCATATTTTAATGCTAGGAGCATTGTAAGAAAGGTGGATGAGCTTAGAGTCTGGGTAGACACCTGGAAGTATGATGTTGTGGCGATCAGTGAAACGTGGTTGCAGGAGGGCTGTGATTGGAAACTAAATATTCCAGGATTTCGTTGCTTCAGGTGTGATAGAATTGGAGGGGCAAGAGGTGGAGGTGTTGCATTGCTAGTCAGGGAAGATATTACAGCAGTGCTTTGGCAGGATAGATTGGAGGGCTCATCTAGGGAGGCTATTTGGGTGGAACTGAGAAGTGGGAAAGGTGTAGCAACACTTATAGGGGTGTATTATAGACCGCCAAACGGGGAACGAGAATTGGAAGAGCAAATATGTAAGGAGATAGCAGATATTAGTAGTAAGCACAAGGTAGTGATTGTGGGAGATTTCAACTTTCCACACATAGACTGGGAATCACATTCTGTAAATGGGCTGGATGGTTTGGAGTTTGTAAAATGTGTGCAGGATAGTTTTTTGCAGCAATACATAGAGGTACCTACTAGAGGATGGGCAGTGCTGGACCTCCTGTTAGGAAATGAGACGGGTCAGGTGGCGGAGGTATGCGTTGGGGAGCACTTCGGGTCCAGTGATCACAATACCATTAGTTTCAATATAATTATGGAGAGGGTCAGAACTGGACCTAGGGTTGAGATTTTTGATTGGAGAAAGGCTAACTTTGATGAGATGCGAAATGATTTAAAATCATTTGTTAATTCAGAAACAATGGTTCTGAACTTAAAGAAAGGTAACTTTGAGGGTATGAGACGTGAATTGGCCAAGATTGACTGGCAATTAATTCTAAAAGGGTTGACGGTGGATATGCAATGGAAGACATTTAAAGACTGCATGGATGAACTACAAAAATTGTTCATCCCAGTTTGGCAAAAGAATAAATCAGGGAAGGTAGTACATCCATGGATAACAAGGGAAATCAGGGATAGTATCAAAGCGAAGGATGATGCGTACAAATTAGCCAGAAAAAGCAGCATACCGGAGGACTGGGAGAAATTCAAAGACCAGCAGAGGAGGACAAAGGGCTTAATTAGGAAAGGAAAAATAGATTATGAAAGAAAACTGGCAGGGAACATAAAAACTGACTGCAAAAGTTTTTTATAGATATGTGAAAAGAAAGAGATTAGTTAAAACAAATGTAGGTCCCTTGCAGTCAGAAACAGGGGAGTTGATCATGGGGAACAAGGATATGGCGGACCAATTGAATAACTACTTTGGTTCCGTCTTCACTAAGGAAGACATAAATAATTTGCCGGAAATAGCAGGGGACCGCGGGTCAAAGGAGTTGGAGGAATTGAGTGAAATCCAGGTTAGCCGGGAAGTGGTGTTGGGTAAATTGAATGGATTAAAGGCCGATAAATCCCCAGGGCCAGATAGGCTGCATCCCAGAGTACTTAAGGAAGTAGCTCCAGAAATAGTGGATGCATTAGTAATAATCTTTCAAAACTCTTTAGATTCTGGAGTAGTTCCTGAAGATTGGCGGGTAGCACACGTAACCCCACTTTTTAAGAAGGGAGGGAGAGAGAAAATGGGGAATTACAGACCAGTTAGTCTAACATCGGGAGCTGGGAACCAGCTAGAGTCACTTATTAAAGATGGGATAGCAGTACATTTGGAAAGTGGTGAAATCATTGGACAAAGTCAGCATGGATTTACGAAAGGTAAATCATGTCTGACGAATCTTATAGAAATTTTCGAGGATGTAACTAGTAGCGTGGATAGGGGAGAACCAGTGGATGTGGTGTATCTGGACTTCCAGAAGGTTTTCGACAAGGTCCCAAATAAGAGATTAGTATACAAGCTAAAAGCACAAGGCATTGGGGGTTCAGTATTGATATGGATAGAGAACTGGCTGGCAAACAGGAAGCAAAGAGTAGGAGTAAACGGGTCCTTTTCACAATGGCAGGCAGTGACTAGTGGGGTACCCCAAGGCTCAGTACTGGGACCCCAGCTATTTACAATATATAATAATGATCTGGGTGAGGGAATTGAAGGCAATATCTCCAAGTTTGCGGATGACACTAAGCTGGGGGGCAGTGTTAGCTGTGAGGAGGATGCTAGGAGACTGCAAGGTGACTTGGATAGGCTGGGTGAGTGGGCAAATGTTTGGCAGATGCAGTATAATGTGGATAAATGTGAGGTTATCCATTTTGGTGGCAAAAAGAGGAAAGCAGACTATTATCTAAATGGTGGCCGATTGGGAAAGGGGGAGATGCAGCGAGACCTGGGTGTCATGGTACACCAGTCATTGAAGGTAGGCATGCAGGTGCAGCAGGCAGTAAAAAAAGCGAATGGTATGTTAGCTTTCATTGCAAAAGGATTTGAGTATAGGAGCAGAGAGGTTCTACTGCAGTTGTACAGGGTCTTGGTGTGACCACACCTGGAGTATTGCGTACAGTTTTGGTCTCCAAATCTGAGGAAGGACATTATTGCCATAGAGGGAGTGCAGAGACGGTTCACCAGACTGATTCCTGGGATGTCAGGACTGTCTTGAGAAGAAAGACTGGATAGACTTGGTTTATACTCTCTAGAATTTAGAAGATTGAGAGGGGATCTTATAGAAACTTACAAAATTCTTAAGGGGTTGGACAGGCTAGATGCAGGAAGATTGTTCCCGATGTTAGGGAAGTCCAGAACAAGGGGTCACAGCTTAAGGATAAAGGGGAAATCCTTTAAAACCGAGATGAGAAGAACTTTTTTCACGCAGAGAGTGGTGAATCTCTGGAACTCTCTGCCACAGAGGGTAGTTGAGGCCACTTCATTGGCTATATTTAAGAGGGAGTTAGATGTGGCCCTTGTGGCTAAGGGGATCAGGGGGTATGGAGAGAAGGCAGGTACGGGATACTGAGTTGGATGATAAGCCATGATCATATTGAATGGCGGTGCAGGCTCGAAGGGCCGAATGGCCTACTCCTGCACCTAATTTCTATGTTTCTATGTTTCTAAAAGGAGTGAACTGGGACATTTTGTTTTATGGGAAGGATGTAGAAGAGAAATGGAGGACATTTAAAGGGGAAATTTTAAGAGTACAGAATCTTTATGTTCCTGTTCGGTTGAAAGGAAACAGTAAAAATTTGAAAGAGCCCTGGTTTTCAAGGGAAATTGGACACTTGGTTCGGAAAAAGAGAGAGAGATCTACAATAATTATAGGCAGCATGAAGTAAATGAGGTGCTTGAGGCGTATAAGGAATGTAAAAAGAATCTTAAGAAAGAAATTAGAAAAGCTAAAAGAAGACATGAGGTTGCTTTGGCAAGTAAGATGAAAGTAAATCCAAAGGGTTTCGACAGCTATATTAATAGCAAAAGGATAACGAGGGATAAAATTGGTCCATTGGAGAGACAGAGTGGACAGCTATCTGCAGAGCCAAAAGAGATGGGGAGATATTGAACAATTTATTTTCTTCGGTATTCACAAAGGAGAAGGATATTATATTATGTGAGGTAAGGGAAACTAGTAGAGTAGCTATGGATACTATGAGTTTCAAAGTAAAAGAAATACTGACACTTTTGAAAAATATAAAAGTGGATAAGTCTCCAGGTCCTGACAGGATATTCCATAGGACATTGAGGGAAGTTAGTGTATAAATAGCCGGGGCTATGACAGAAATATTTCAAATGTCATTAGAAACGGGAATAGTCCCTGAGGATTGGCGTACTGCGCATGTTGTTCCATTTTTTAAAAAGGGTTCTAAGAGTAAACCTAGCAATTATAGACCTGTTAGTTTGACTTCAGTGGTGGGCAAATTAATGGAAAAGATACTTAGAGATAATATATATAAGCATCTGGATTAAAAAGGGTCTGATTAGGAACAGTCAACATGGATTTGTGCCTGGAAGGTCATGTTTGACTAATCTTGAATTTTTTTAAGACGTTACTAGGGAAATTGACGAGGGTAAAGCAGTGGATGTTGTCTATATGGACTTTAGTAAGGCCTTTGACAAGGTTCCTCGTGGAAGGTTGGGTAAGAAGGTTCAACTTGGGTATAAATGCAGGAATAGCAAGATGGATTCAACAGTGGCTGAATGGGAGAAGCCAGAGGGTAATGGTGGATGGCTGTTGGAGGCAGGTGACTAGTGGGGTGCCTCAGGGATCTGTGTTGGGTCCTTTGTTGTTTGTCATGTACATCAATGATCTGGATGAAGGTGTGGGAAATTGGATTAGTAAGTATGCAGATGATACCAAGATAGGGGGTGTTGTGGATAATGAAGAGGATTTCCAAAGTCTACAGAGTGATTTAGGCCATTTGGAAGAATGGGTTGAAAGATGGCAGATGGAGTTTAATGCTGATAAATGTGAGGTGTAGGGAATTGAAGAATGCAGTTGAAGATCTGGGAATAACCGTGCATATTTCCTTGAAGGTGGAATCTCATATAGACAAGGTGGTAAAGAAAGCTTTTGGTATGCTAGCCTTTATAAACCAGAGCATTGAGTATAGAAGCTGGGATGTAATGTTAAAATTGTACAAGGCATTGGTGAGACCAAATCTGGAGTATGGTGTACAATGTTGGTCGCCCAATTATAGGAAGGATGTCAACAAAATAGAGAGAGTACAGAGGAGATTTACTAGAATGTTGCCTGGGTTTCAACAGCTAAGTTACAGAGAAAGGTTGAATAAGTTAGGTCTTTATTCTCTGGAGCGCAGAAGGTTAAGGGGGGACTTGATAGAGGTCTTTAAAATGATGAGAGGGATAGACAGAGTTGATGTGGACAAGCTTTTCTCTTTGAGAATAGGGAAGATTCAAACAAGAGGACATGCCTTCAGAATTAAGGGACAGAAGTTTAGGGGTAACATGAGGGGGAACTTATTTACTCAGAGAGTGGTAGCGGTGTGGAATGAGCTTCCAGTGGAAGTGGTGGAGGCAGGTCCGTTGGTATCATTTAAAAATAAATTGGATAGGCATATGGATGAGAAGGGAATAGAGGGTTATGGTATGAGTGCAGGCAGGTGGGACTAAGGGAAAATAATTGTTCGGCACGGACTTGTAGGGCCGAGATGGCCTGTTTCCGTGCTGTAATTGTTATATGGTTATATGGTTATATGATATATCAGATTTCCCTTTGCCAAAATCCACCTGTTATGAGAGTCATAGTCATACTGCACGAAACAGGCCTTGCAGCCCACTTCATCTATGCTGATCAAGATGCCCCATCTAAGCTAATCCCATTTGCTCAAAACCCTCTCAACTTTTCCAAGTGTCCAAATGTTATATGTGAGTGTCATGCAGAATGTTGCTTTGATGCCAGCTTTAATTTAGCTCACTTTAATGAGATGTTCAGGGTTGTTTTAATGGCATTCTGTTAGTTTATTTATCTCATTAAGATATTTATAAGCATTTTTAAGACTCTTCAGTATTACCCGAGCGGTTGCTTAAGACCATAAGGCATAGGAGGTGAATTAGACCATTCGACCCGTTGAGTCTACTACACCATTCAATCATGGCTGATCTATTTTTCGTTCTGAACCTCATTCTCCTGCCTTATTCCCAAAACCTTTGCCAATCAAGAACATGTCAATCTCCGCTTTAAAAATACCTGACGTCTTGCCTCTACAGGTGTTTGTGCCAAACAATTCCACAGATTCACCATCTTCTGGCTAAACACATTCCTCCTCATCTCTATTCCAAAGATATGCTCTTTTATTTAGGAATTATGCCCTCTGGTTCTAGACTCTTCCATTACTGGAAACATCCTTTCCATGTCCAGTCTATCTGGGCCTTTCATTATCTGGTATGTTTCATAAATCATAAGGTCATAGGTAACAGGAGCAGAACTAGCCCATCAAGTCTACTCTGCCATTCAATCATGGCTGATCTATCTCTCCCTCTTAACCCCACTTTCCTGCCTTCGCCCCATAACTCTTGAGACCCGTTTCAATGTGATCCCCCCTCAATGTTGCATTGATCACTTGTACTTTGGCAGAGTCATTAAAAAAACATTGGATATGACTAGTTTTGGGGGGGGGGTCAAAATCTCTAGAAGATAATATTTTTCAATTTATTCACTGAATCAATAGTCTATAGAAGCCGAACTTCTACTGAAAAGAAAAGATGTATCTTTTGTGAGTTCATGCTTGCAGCAGTAGACCCTGCCTACAGAGGGTGCATATCAAAAACTCCGGAGCATTGCCTTGATGTTTGAATAATTTAGTTTAGAGATACAGTGCGGAAAAAGGCCCTTTCGACCCACCAAGTCTGTGCTAAGCAGCACACTATCCCCGCACACTATCACTGCCCGACACACACTAGTGATAATTTACAATTATACCAAGCTACAAAAACCTGTACGTCTTTGTAGTGTGGGAGGGAAGGGGAGATCATGGAGAAAACCCACGCAGGTCACAGGAAGAACGTACAAACTCCGTACACACAGCACCCGTGGTCAGGATTGAACTCGGGTGTCTGGCACTGTAAGGCAGCAACTCTACCGCTGTGCCGCCCAAAATAATTTATGGTAAAAAATGTTGGAGTAAAAATGTTTTTTTTCCATAACTCCTTTCATAGCCTCAAGCTATACCAGAACAATCCACCCCTGACTCTGTACGACCCCAACTGCAAATAATTAATGCAACAATTGTAACAGGGAAATATTCCCCAACTTGTTTGCACTAAATTTCAAGAAGCAGGAAAAAAATTATCAGGGCACGTAACAAATATCTGCAAAGACTTTAGAAAAACTTACAGGTCTTTATCATCATCTGACAGTGAACAGACAGCCTAGATCACAAATTAATACTTCCTCCAAAGTATGACCCATCTGAAAATTCAATTCCACATCTGGTGTCCATTCTTTGTGTGATGCAAGATAACTTAGATCTCACTCACTTCATGGTGATACACCTGGAGATGGAAAATTGGTGTCAAACTAATCCTCAGTGGCACACTCACTCATCTGATGAATGAGCTACGGTGCCCCAGAGCACTATTAGTAATTGTCCAGTCACACATGCTGATTCATAGCATCCAGAGAGGTAAACGTCACTAGGCTAGGATTTCCTCATTTTTGGCTGCAATTCCATCTACATCTTCCATTTGATAGGATAACCCTGAACCACAGCCAAAGAACAAATAGTTTTCTTTCTAAGTATTACATTTATAGTGCAAATGGTGTTTCGGCAATTAACTCTTTTGACAAACAGCTTACCCACGTTCAAATGGATTAAAATTCAGAAACCTGTATTAACACAAGAGCTGTTAGAAATGCAATTTACATTTACATTTACATTAAACATAAACATAGTCACTTAAACGTTATTCCCTCATCATGTATCTATACACTGTAAATGGTTCAATTGTATTCATATAATGTCTTTCCCCTGACTGGACGGCATGCAACAAAAGCTTTTCACTGTACCTCGATACGTGGATTTGGAATATTTAGAATATTTATTAATGCTAGGGGAGTCCAGAACCAGGGGCCACAGTTTAAGAATAAGGGGTAGGCCATTTAGAACAGAGATGAGGAAAATCTTTTTCACCCAGGGAGTTGTGAATCTGTGGAATTCACTGGCTCAGAAGGCAGTGGAGGATAATTTTCTGGATGCTTTCAAGATCAAGATTCAAGATACAAGATACATTTAATTGTCATTTGGACCCCTTGAGGTCCAAACGAAATGCCGTTTCTGCAGCCATATATTACAAACAAATAGACCCGAGACACAACATAATTTACATAAACATCCATCACATTGCTGTGATGGAAGGCCAAAAAAACGTATCTCTCCACTGCAGCACCCCCCCCCCCCCCCCCCCCCCCCCGATGTCAGAGTCAAAGTCAAAGCCCCCGGCTGATGATGGCGATTGTCCCGCGGCCATTAAAGCCACGCTGGGTGGTGCAAGGTCGCACACCGGGTCTTGGTGTTGGAGCCCCCGGCGTGCGCTCGCGCGGGGCGGTGCTGTAAGGCCGCGCTCCAGGAGCTCTTCAACCCCGCAACTCGGGCGGGAGAAGTCGCCGTTGCGGGAGCCCTGAAAAGCGGTCTCCCTCCAGGGACCCGCGGGCTCCCGGTGCCGCCGTCTGCCAGACCCGCAGTTGCAGCCTCCGAATCTCCGGAGGTCGGGCCGCAGCAGCGCTCCACCACCGCTCCACCCGCTCTGGACTTGGCCAGCTCCGCGCAGGTGAGGTGAGTGGTCGGCACATGAGCCCCCGGTCTTCCTGTTGGAGGCCGCTCCTCGTTGCAGCCCCAACGACAACGGAGACCCGACAAAGAAAAGGTCGGGTCTCACGTGCAGGGAGAGATTTAAAAGTTACCCCCCATCCATCCAACTCAGTATCCTATACCTGCCTTCTCTCCATACCCCCTGATCCCACAAGGGCCACATCTAACTCCCTCTTAAATATAGCTAATGAACTGGCCTCAACTACCTTCAGTGGCAGAGAATTCCACAGATTCACCACTCTCTGTGTAAAAAAATGATTTTCTCATCTCGGTCCTAAAAGACTTCCCCCTTATCCTTAAACTGTGACCCCTAGTTCTGGACGTCCCCAACATCGGAAATAATCTTCCTGCATCTAGCCTGTCCAACCCCTTAAGAATTTTGTAAGTTTCTACAAGATTCCCCCTCAATCTTCTAAATTCTAGCGTGTACAAGCCGAGTCTAACTGCAATAGAACCTCCCTGCTCTTTTGCTCAAATCCTTTTGCTATGAATGCTAACATACCATTTGCTTTCTTCACTGCCTGCTGCACCTGCATTCCTACTTTCAATGACTGGTGTACCATGACACACAGGTCTCGTTGCATCTCCCCTTTTCCTAATCGGCCACCATTCAGATAATAGTCTACTTTCCTGTTTTTGCCGCCAAAGTGGATAACCTCACATTTATCCACATTATACTGCATCTGCCATGCATTTGCCCACTCACCCAACCTATCCAAGTCATCTTGCAGCCTCCTAGCATCCTCCTCACAACTAACACTGCCCCCCAACTTCGTGTCATCTGCAAACTTGGAGATGTTGCATTCAATTCCCTCATCCAGATCATTAATATATATTGTAAATAGCTGGGGTCCCAGCACTGAGCCTTGCGGTACCCCACTACTTGCCATTGTGAAAAGGACCCGTTTACTCCTACTCTTTGCTTCCTGTCTGCCAGCCAGTTCTATATCCACATCAATACTGAACCCCCAATACCGTGTGCTTTAAGTTTGCATATTAATCTCTTATGTGGGACCTTGTCAAAAGTCTTCTGAAAGTCCAGATTTAACACATCCACTGGTTCTCCCTTATCCACTCTACTAGTTACGTCCTCGGAAAATTCTATAAGATTCGTCAGACATGATTTACCTTTCATAAATCCATGCTGACTTTATCCAATGAATTCACCACTTTCCAAATGTATTGCTATCCCATCTTTAATAACTGTCTCCAGAATTTTCCCCACTACTGATATTAGACTAACTGGTCTTTAATTCCCTGTTTTCTCTCTCCCTCCCTTTTTAAAAAGTGGGGTTACATTAGCTACCCTCCAGTCCTCAGGAACTACTCCAGAATCTAAAGAGTTTTGAAAAATTATCACTAATGCATCCATTATTTCTGCGGCTACTTCCTTAAGTACTCTAAGATGCAACTTATCTGACCCTGGGGATTTATCGGCCTTTAATCCATTCAATTTACCTAACACCACTTCCCGGCTAACCTCCATCTCATTTAACCCCCAGTCCCTTGCTATTTCCGGCAGATTATTTATGTCTTCCTTAGTGAAGACAGAACCAAAGTAGTTATTCAATTGGTCTGCCATGTCCTTGTTCCCCATGATCAATTCGCCTGTTTCTGACTGCAAGGGACCTACATTTGTTTTAACTAATCTCTTTCTCTTCACATATCTATAAAAACTTTTGCAGTCAGTTTTTATGTTCCCTGCCAGTTTTCTTTCATAATCTATTTTCCCTTTCCTAATTAAGCCTTTTGTCCTCCTCTGTTGGACTCTGAATCTCTCCCAGTCCTCCGGTATGCTGCTTTTTCTGGCTAATTTGTATGTTTCATCTTTTGTTTTGATACTATCCCTGATTTCCCTTGTTATCCACGGATGCACTACCTTCCCTGATTTATTCTTTTGCCAAACTGGGATGAACAATTGTTGTAGTTCATCCATGAAGTTTTTAAATCCCTTCCATTGCATATCCACCGTCAACCCATTAAGAATCAATTGCCAGTCTATCTTGGCCAATTCACGTCTCATACCCTCAAAGTCACCTTTCTTTAAGTTCAGGACGCTTGTTTCTGAATTAACAATGTCACTCTCCATCCTAATGAAGAACTCAACCATATTATGGTCACTCTTGCCCAAGGGGCCACGCACAACAAGACTGCTAACTAACCCTTCCTCATTACTCAATACCCAGTCTAGAATAGCCTGCTCTCTCATTGGTTCCTCTACATGTTGGCTTAGTAAACTATCCCGCATACATTCCAAGAAATCCTCTTCCTCAGCACCCATGCCAATTTGATTCACCCAATCTATATGTAGATTGAAGTCACCCATTTACCTTTGTCGCACGCATTTCTAATTTCCTGTTTGATGCCATCCCCAACTCCACTACTACTGTTAGGTGGCCTGTACACAAACACCCACCAGCGTTTTCTGCCCCTTAGTGTTTCGCAGCTCTACCCATATCGATTCCACATCCTCCAAACTAATGTCCTTCCTTTCTATTGCGTTGATCTGCTCTCTAACCAGCGACGCTACGCCACCTCCTTTTCCTTTCTGTCTATCCCTCCTGAATATTGAATATTCCTGGATGTTCAGCTCCCACCCTTGGTGACCCTGGAGCCATGTCTCCGTGATCCCAACTATATCATAGTCATTAATAGCTATCTGCACATTCAACTCATCCACCTTATTACGAATGCTCCTTGCATTAAGACACAAAGCCTTCAGGCTTGTTTTTACAACACTCTTACCCCTTATACAATTATGTTGAGAAGTGACCATTTTTGATTTTTGCCCCGGTTTTTGTCTGCCTGCCACTTTTACTTTTCACCTTGCTACCTATTGCTTCTACCCTCATTTTACACTCTGCCTCTTTCCTCTTGCACCCACCTCCCTGCCACATTAGGTGATGATAATTCTGGATTCTTTATAACTTAAAGCTGGATCCTTAAAAGTTACCAATGAACATTCAATGGAGAAAATGTGAACAGCAAAGGGCAGATGTTTTTCATTTTGCCACTGGTTTAACGATACCTGGAAACAGCAAGGCATTACTACAAGAAACATAAGCCCATGGTAGCTGGAAGTTATTGTTTTAAAACAGTGCCCCTGGATGTCATCCAAAATGGTCAATAGATCAGATTAACCAGGGCAATAATGAGTTTATAAATGAACAAATGGTCTGTGGAGATGTCAGCTACAAGACAAGTTTGAAAGCATTGTCAACACGGCAACTGATTTGCTCCATATGAACATTCTTACACTGAAGGATTTCGATTTTCTTCACTCAAATTTGACCATCTTGTGGATTTCAAATTTGGAATATTTATGAATTTTTCTTGATAAACCCACATGGAGTTTCCATTGCATTATTCCTGCTATGGATCAGATTTGCAAGAATAAATTATGTAAATAAATCTTTAGACGTGCACATTGGAATACCTGTACCTGAATTATCCTCCTGTTATGGGCAGCAAGGCACCAAACCTCATGGGCAAGTGGCTAATCGCTATCTCCCATCTCATTCAAAGGACAAAAATCTGCTCCAAATTATTACCAACAATATAATCATCACAGGATAAACTGCCAGAAGATATATCCTTGAGACAATATCCTATTGAAGTCCTTTTTTTGCATTGTAACCTGTCCCATGGTGCAAGTTTACCCAAGAGCTCTCCCGCGTTTAAAAAAAAAATCAAGCTCGTGGTAAGTAGGTAGTATGTACGTAGCGGGTACGTCGGAGCTCGTGGATGTTCCGTAGCACGCGTAATGCTGACGGCAGGTACTCGGGAAACGCGGTAACTCGTGAAGTTTTTTCAACGCTGTGAAAAATGTCCAAGAATAAAAAAATACTCGTGATGAAGTTCCACGAGTTTGATTTTTTTTTAACTCGGGAGAGCTCTTGGGTAAATTCGCATCGTGGGACAGGGGCTTACAAATGCTGGCTTGACATATTGTAATATTTCAGAAGTTCAGCAACGTTTTATTCACAAGCTATATTCAAATTCATTCAAAATATATCTTTGCACTGGATGCATTTATTTATTTTGTACCATCATTGGACTGGAAGATGATAAACTCTCTGTCCGATGCACTCTTACCCACTCTCTCGGGTCAACAGATCTATAAATATTTTGTTAGACTGTTTTAACCATCAGTGCCTCCTTTGTCAATGCTGAATATTGAAGTTGGGTTATTATTGGGGAACTGCTGGTTGAAGGCTTGCATTACACTGGTCAAGGTCACCACTGCCATCAATTTCCTCACGGCTGGGTCTTGGCAGGCAGCATCACATTACTCTTGCCATATTACGCAGGCAACTGTTCACCACAGACCCTCTGTTCAGGTTGCTGCACGATTCATATAATCTCTCAAAGGGGGAACAATAAAATAGAGAGCTAGACACTGATGTGGTGGCTTGACATGCTACATTTTCTTCAATTTTATGAATTGGTTAAAGTGCAACTGTTCCAATTCTATTCAGCTTATCCCATTTGGGAATTATGTTACACAGGACAAGCTTTCATCATATGACAACAAGCCAGTAATGAGGATGGCAGTTTGCAGGGCTAAACCATTGATTTCATTGCTTCAACTTCAATGTGCCCAGAGGGGACAATGGCCTCAAAATTCAATCATGTCACAGTTTTTTATTAACGGATTAAAATGTAACATAAAAGCGATCACTTAGGCAATCAGTAGCATATCGATTTTTAGGAAAGATCTGGTTTATGGGGATGATCAGCCATGATCACGTTGAATGGTGGTGCTGGCTCGAAGGGCCGAATGGCCTACTCCTGCACCTATTGTCTATTATCTATTGTTTATACTGAAGATAGACACAAAAGAGACCGATTAGGAAAGGGGGAGATGCAACGAGACCTGGGTGTCATGGTACACCAGTCATTGAAAGTAGGCATGCAGGTGCAGCAGGCAGTGAAGAAAGTGAATGGTATGTTAGCATTCATAGCAAAAGGATTTGAGTATAGAAGCAGGGAGGTTCTACTGCAGTTGTACAGGGTCTTCGTGAGACAACACCTGGAATATTATGTACAGTTTTGGTCTCCTAATCTGAGGAAAGACATTCTTGCCATAGAGGGAGTACAGAGAAGGTTCACCAGACTGATTCCTGGGATGTCAGGACTTTCATATGAAGAAAGACTGGATAGATCGGCTTGTACTCGCTAGAATTTAGAAGATTGAGGGAGGATCTTATAGAAACTTACAAAATTCTTAAGGGGTTGGACAGGCTAGATGCAGGAAGATTGTTTCCGATGTTGGGGAAGTCCAGAACAAGGGGTCACAGTTTAAGGATAAGGGGGAAATCTTTTAGGACCGAGATGAGGAAAACTTTTCACAGAGAGTGGTGAATCTCTGGAATTCTCTGCCAAAGAAGGTAGTTGAGGCCAGTTCATTGGCTATATTTAAGAGGAAGTTAGATGTGGCCCTTGTGGCAAAAGGGATCAAGGGGTATGGAGAGAAGGCAGGTACAGGATACTGAGTTGAATGATCAGCCATGGTCATATTGAATGGCGGTGCAGGCTCGAAGGGCCCAATGGCCTACTCCTGCACCTATTTTCTATGTTTCTATGAAAAAGGTCATAAGTGATAGGAGCAGAATTAGGTCATTCGGCCCATCAAGTCTACTCCGCCATTCAATCATGGCTGATCTATCTCTCCCTCCCAACCCCATTCTCCTGCCTTCTCCCCATAACCCCTGACACTCGTACTAATCAAGAATCTATCAATGTCCGCCTTAAAAATATCCATAGACTTGCTGGAG
Organism: Leucoraja erinaceus; assembly: GCF_028641065.1. Classification (NCBI taxonomy): domain Eukaryota; kingdom Metazoa; phylum Chordata; class Chondrichthyes; order Rajiformes; family Rajidae; genus Leucoraja; species Leucoraja erinaceus. The sequence continues at coordinate 112,070,495 of NC_073379.1, read as the reverse complement.
TAACTCAGATGGTCAGGCAGCATCTCTGGAGAATAGGTGACCCTTTAGGTCGGAACTCTTCTTCAAACAGAACCTTTCTCCAGAGATGTTGTCTGACCCGTTACGTTACTCCAGCATTTTGTGTCTATCTTCAGTACCTGTGGAGCATGGGGTATCCTGAAACTTACCATGATGTGGCCTGCAACCACCAAACAGAATATAAGTAATAATACAGTAACACAGGAGCAAGAATTTAAGTACATAAAGAAGGAATGGACTCTCCACTATTAAATGAGGTTATGAATGATCTGATCTTGTCCTCAATTCTAAATTTCCCACTTGGTGGTGAAAACCCTTATTTCCCCACAGTCAAAACATGTGTTTATCCCGGACCAAATGATTCAGTCTCCATAGCTCTTTGGGACAGAGAATTCCAAAGATTCATAGCTCTCAAAGGGATACAATTTCTAATTATCTGCATCCTAAGAAGGCAGCTCCCCAGCAACATCTTAAGGGCAACTGGGGGTGAGTAATTAAACCCTGGCGCACTCTGCAAAGGCCACATCCCTTGACTGAATATAAAAAGAAGCAAAGTCAATTTTGGTTCTACCACATCTGGATTCCATGTGTCCCAACATTCTGGACGAACCTAGCATATGGTACTTGCTAAATCTCACGTAAACCACATTTACTGCCTTGCCTTCACCAATATAAAGCATGGATCTACTTGGATCCATTTTCTCCTTAAGATAATCTATTCTTTACCGGAATCAACTTTGTTAACCTTGTCAGCACTACTCCAAGTTGGTACATCTGTCCTTGAAAATAAATCAAACTTGCATGCAGTTGGTTAGTTGTGATCCAACTAAAGACCTGTAGCAAAATACTATAGCACTCCTTATAATATGGACTAGCATTCTATTCACCTACCTCATTTTCTGCCATATCTGCACGCTAACTTTCTGTGTTTGTGTACACTCATACCTTTATGTACAACAACATTCAGTAGTTGCACGCCAAGGAGTCAAGCACGCTCTGTACACCAGAATTCAGTCATTGCACACCTTTGAAACAATATTTGCCTTTTCCATTTCCCGAAAGAGATATTCTAGTCCAAGCTCTGTCATGCGAAGAGAGTTAAAAAAACCTCAGACATATGCGCAATGGAATGATATTTTTGAAATATTTACAAAATTATTCAAGACAAGAATGGAACCTAATACTGAAATGATTATATTTGGTGTAATGGAAGATGGGAATAAATTGAACACATCTCAAAATCTATTCCTTAACTATGGTTTAATAATAGCAAAAAAATGAATATTTAAATTTTGGAAGGGTACATCAATACCAACGCTTAAAATGTGGATTGCAAGTATGTTGGACACCGCTCATCTTGAGGAAATGCGATTCCTCCTAATGGATAAATCAGACCAATTCATAACGAGTTGGTCTCCATTCGTCGTTTTTTTGGAATCATATGGTGCAACATAATTGTAAAAAATAACTGTTTCAGGACTGGACGAGGGTTGGTCAAGATTATAAATAATGATCTCCTTTTCTTTTCACTATTTTCTCTCTCAACTTTCTTCATTTACTCATTTTCTTTCTTCACACATTATATATTTCACATCTTTCTATCCTTTACTATCTAACTTCTTTTTCTTATTCTCATCTTTTTTCAATGTAACAAAAAAAAAAGAAGTTGTACATAAAATGTATTATGAAAATATATATTAGGCACTTTGGTGCCATATGACTGTACTTCTAATAAAATAAAATATTTTTAAAAAAAGAGATATGCGCAAAACGTCCTTGAAGTGCACCACCCCCCTGAGAGGTAGCTGAAGAGGAAGACCAAATTAAATAGCCGTATGTTTTACCATAATATAGATACATAGATACAGTGAAAATAGGTGCAGGAGTAGACCATTCGGCCCTTCGAGCCTGCACCACCATTCAATATGATCATGGCTGATCATCCACAATCAGTACCTCATTCCTGCCTTCATAGAATAGAATAGTTTCCATATCCCTTGATTCTGCTAGCCCTAAGAGCTCTATCTAACTCTCTTTTGAATGCATCCAGTGAATCAGCCTCCACTGCCTTCTGAAACAGAGAATTTCAACTCTGGGTGAAAAATATTTTCCTCATCTCAGTTCTAAATGGCCTACCCCTTCTTAAACTGTGGCCCCTAGTTCTGGACTCCCCCAACATCGAGAACATGTTTCCAGCATCTAGAGTGTCCAATCCCTTAATAATTTTGTATGTTTCTATAAGATGCCCTCTCATCCTTTAAAATTCCAATGTATACAAGTCCAGTCGCTCCATTCTTTCATCATATGACAGTCCCGCCATCCCGGGAATTAACCTCGTGAACATACGCTGCACTCCCTCAATAACAAGAATGTCCTTCCTCAAATTAGGGGCCCAAAACTGCACACAATACTCCAGGTGTGGTCCCACCAGGGCCCTGTACAACGGCAAAAGGACCTCTTTGTTCCTATACTCAACTCCTCTCGTATGAAGGCCAGCTGATTAAGACCATAAAATCACTAGAACTAGACGATTCAGCCCTTCAAGTCTACTCTGCCATTCAACCATGACTGATCTATTTTTCCCACTCAACTCCATTCTCCTGCCTTCTCCCCATAACCTTGGATGAACTTACTAATCAAGAACTTGTCAATCAACGATTTAAAAATACCATGTTGGATCCTCAGAAGTTCTATTTTCACCATTCACCAGCCACTTAAAAACGAACTCTTTCATCCAGATGCACCATTAGGGAAAGGTGGAAATTCAGCACGACATGCCTCTTTTAAATGTGTTTAATATGTGTGGTCCAGTATTTAAACAGATGCTGCAAGTCTATTTTAATATGAACAATAAGCGCTCCTTAAATCAAATACAGAGGCACTAAGATTTTCTTGATGTAAGGACTATTCATGGCTAGGTGCTGGATGAGGTTTGTGTTTTAGTTTAGTTTATTGTCACCTGTACCGAGGTACAGTGAAACATTTCTGTGTGGGAAGGAACTACCGATGCCGGTTTAAATCGAAGATAGGCACAAAAGGCTGAAGTAACTCAACGGGACAGGCAGCTTCTCTGGAGAGATGGAATAGGTAACATGGGAAACGTCATCCAGTCCTTCTCTTCGGAGATGCTGCCTGCTCCGTTGAGTTGCTTCAGTGAAAAGCATTTGTTGCGTGCTATCCCTTTCCTAACTTGAACTGGCAGCCGGTTCCAGAAACCGTTGGTAAACCTGAGTTTCTCCATCAGTCGGAAATGAAAAAAACTGTATGTGGGAGCAGATGACAGAAACAGCTGTGATGGGAAGAGGGAGCAGGCGTGGGAAGAGTGGCCACCAGCCGGCCTCAGTGACTCGGTAGATTGAGCGAGCAGCCTGCTCAGTCTGCCTGTGGGCCACTCCCTGCTCACCAGCAACACACAGTAGCTCGGGGATGTGGGTAGGTGTGGGAGAGAAGTCATGTGGAAGTGTCCCATTCCCCTCCAGCAGAAGATGCACAGCAGCCAGTAACACCATCCCCATCTATACAACTCATCTCCCAAACACCAGGGGAAATACCTCACTTGACCCCGTAAAAGGCTGTGAAACCTCCCAGCAGCCGGCAAATCCATTCCCACACAGACCTCTGCACAGCTGCAGCAATACTCAATCCACTAAAGGTGGACACCAAATGCTGGAGTAACTCAGCGGGTCAGGCAGCATCTCTGGAGAGAAGGAATGGCTGACGTTTCGGGTCGAGACCTTCCGTTTAGTTTAGTCTAGTTTACAGATACAGCGCAGAAACAGGCCCTTCATCCACTGAGTCCACACAGACCAGCGAACCCTGCACATAAACAATATCCTACACAAATTTATAATTATACAAAGCCAATTAACCTACAAACCTGTACATCTTTGCAGAGTGGGAGTAAACCGAAGATCCCGGAGAAAACCCACGAATGTGCAAACTCCGTACAGAGAAGCACCCATAGTCAGGATCGAACCCGGGTCTCTGACTCTGTAAGGCAGCAACTCTACTGCTGCAACACCGTGCCACATCAATCTTCAGACTAACAGTCAGGGGGAAAGGGTAAGGAGAGATATAGACGATGATATAGAGAGATGTAGAATAAATGATGTGCTCCTTGAGGTACCAAGGTCTAAGCGGAAGCTCAGAGGGGATAGAGCCTTTTCTGTTGCTGCCCCGGCACTCTGGAACACCTTGCCACTGCAGGTCAGACAGGCCCCTTCACTGTCCATCTTTAAATCCTCCCTAAAAACTCACTTTTATTCACTGGCTTTCGACACTGGCTGAGACTTTGTTCCTGTTTTTAGTGCTTTTAATGTCTTTTAATTTTTACTGTTTTTATAGTCCTGTCGTGTTAATGGTTTTAGTAGTTTGTAATAACTTTTTGTTGACTTCCCATGTACAGCACTTTGTGGTAACTGATGTTGTCTAAAAGCGCTTTATAAATAAAGTTATTATTATTATTATTATTATTATTATTATTATGTGCAAAAGTAACGATGATCAAAGAAAGGTGGAGCCCACAATGGTCCACTGTTGGCTGTGGGCTGAGTGATAACGAGTTACACAGACAAACAGGACGACAGTGAAACTAATAAATCCTGACAACAATATTACTGCACAGTCAAGCTCCAACCGCCTGGCTAACTCCAAATCACAGAAGGCGCAGAGTGCTGGAATCGGTCAGCTGGTTAGGCAGCATCTCAGGGGAACATGGATAGGCAATATTTCAGGTCAGGACCCTTCTTCAGAAATTGGATTGATAAGAATGCAAGTTTGATGCACTCTGTGTCCTTGGTACCCTAAATCTCAGACTGAGGATTACGTTGAGATTTATTATTGTCACGTGCATCGAGGGACAGACAAAATACAATGCTATACAAACAGGTCAGATATACTATACATAATACAGTCAAGTCAAACTCAAGTGCGATAGACAGACAAAGGGGAAGATACAGAATATGGTTCTTAGCATCATCATGCATCAGATTCACCTGTCAAGCTCTGTGATAAAGTTCGGGAAGTTTAGCCTGTTTCAAAAATGTTTTAGTTTAGTTTAGAGATACAGTGTTGAAACAGGCTCTTCGGCCCAACAAGTCCATGCCGACCAGTAATCTAACACTACCCTACCTACACTAGGGACCATGTACAATTTTACCAAAGCCAATTATCCTATAAATCTGTACGTATTTAGAGTGTGTAACAAAACCGTCCCTTCAGAAACAGGCCCTTCGGCCCCCCGAGTCCACACCGACCAGCGATCCCCATACACTAACACTATCCTACACACTGGGGACAATTTACAATTCTACCAAGCCAATGAACCTACAAACCTGTACATCTTTAGCGGAGGGTAGTTAATCTGTGGTCTTTAGTCAGAAGGTAGTTAATCTGTGGAACTCATTGCCACAGAGGGCTGTGGAGGCCAGTCAATGGATATTTTTACGGCAGTGATAGACAAATTCTTGATTAGATCGGCGTTAAGGGTTATGGGGAGAAGGCAGGAGAATGGGATTAGGAGGCAGAGATCAGCCATGATTGAATGGTGTAGTGGACTCGATGGGCCGAATGGCCTAATTCTACTCCTATAACTGTAGTGTGAGAGGAAACTAGAGAACCCGGGGAAAACCCACGCTGGTCAGGGGAGAACGTACAAACTCCGTATAGACAGCACCCGTAGTCAGGATCGAACAATTAAAACTTCATCAGAAATTCTTTATAAAGTCTTTCTTCATAAAGTCAAAAATTTGTAAGTCAGGATTTTTGTAAACTGGGGACTGCCTGTTTAGATTCCTGTCCTTCAAGACTGTGAGAATGACCACCTTCTTATGAGAAATGACAAGATACCAATGCTGATAAACCATTGCAATAAATGGAGGCAGAGATCTCTGATGAATCCAAGTGCACAAGAGAAATAAAAGTGATAAAAATGCTGGACATTTTCAGCAGGTCAGGCAGCACCCGTGGAGAAAGGAACAGTATTAACTTTTCCTGTTAATCATTAATTTGAAATCCCAACTCGGTTTCTCCACACATGTTGCCTGATTTGCTGAGCATTTCTAACACCTATTTCTATTTTTATTTTTTCCAACATAGCGATATGACTTAGTATTCATCGTTGTCAGTATGTTACAGACGATGGCAGGCCAATGCATGTTAACTTTTAAAGATTAAAAGGTGCAGGTTTGAAACAGATCCTGTGTTAGAGCACGCAGTGTATTTGAATCATAGGCAAATAGCATGCCCAAAGTCAGAATAAAGGTGATGGGGTAATATACTTTTAAAAGGAGACTTTTAATATGATTTTAAAAAGATGTTGACAGATTTTAAATTTGCGTTGATTTACAGGATTCAGTTCAGCACGCACTGAAATGGTTAAAATTCTGTGTGAGTCCCCAGATCTAAATCTTGGAAGTGTTTTGTAAGCAGCTTGGTGACTTCAGTTGGCAGGTCGTGTAGTGTGGCACATGGAGGATAAACTCAGCTGCAGCTGTGACATAAACAGAAACAGATTGTCAATTATCATGGGGAAGATCCTAATTGGTACGTTCCAACTTTCTTTTTAATAAAACTCGAGCTGTTATAGAAGTTAAAGCTTGATTGAATAATCATATTGAACTAGTGTGGCGAAAACCACACAGCGATCCATTGGTGAAGATGACAGTCAATGTACTTCACTGCAAAAGAAAAGGCAAAAGAAACACTAAGCCATAAAGCTAATTAGCTTATCCTGACAGTAATCACTATCCTGACTTACTTCCCAAAGGCCTGAGGCTTGTGTTTGCTGGACTAGATCCAGTCATCTGTTCTTCCAATAATCCATTGCATGTGACTTTGTACAGTGGAATATGCAAGCCAAGAAATAAATGGCAGTGTGTAAAACTGGAGATGTTGTGGGAGAAGGTGCACATTGTAACATGTTAACGTTTGAGCATCCAGGTGTGTGAACATTATGATATATTTAACAGCCCTGTTATTGTACCATCAACGTAATTGCTTCCTGCAACATATGTATTATATCTTGTTAACTGTTAATAAGAAACATCCATTTACAGTGTTTTGGAAACTATATGAATTGAAAAGAGAAGCAATGTGCACACCTGCCGATGACATTAAAATATCCTGTTTATCCTGAGTGGCAGTTTGCAAAGTCACACAAAACCAACCACCCTTCCACTGACTGCATTTACAGCACACGCTGCCTCGACAAGGCCAACAGCATAATCAAGGCTGAGACGCACCCCGGCCACTCCCTCTTCCTCATCATCATCGCTGGAAACATTAGCGACGCAGTGTTGCTGGTTTCCAACAAGAACGGTGACGGACGTACCACACATCTCTGTCCTCCAGTTCCTGTGGACTTCCACCGCTGGATTTTGTGTGTGTGTGCTTTATCATCATTCATTACAATTCTATGTGCAACAGTGATCGCAACTTCTACTGAAGTGTGGATGGCCGTTGGCTCGCTAGAAGCTAATCCGCCCTTTGACAGGTCTTGTTTTTGGTCCTGCTGGGGGTCCACAGCCCCCTCCTCACCTGGCAAACCAGGTGGGGGAGACGGTTTAGTTGCCGACTATCCGACCATGGAGCAGGTAGCAGGGGATTACATGGTACCCGTGGTGGTGGGGAACTCCCCCCGACCCCCCTCCTCTCTCCCATCAGGCAAGAGGTATGGTATTGCGGCATAGCATGGTACTTAATTAGTCACATGTACCAACAGGTTGTCCTACAACTTTAGGCTGTGCATGCCATACGCAAGAAGAAGAAAAAGTCACATGTGACAAGGTACAGTGAAATTATTTTTTGTATACAATTCAATACAAGTATTACTATACTAAGCACTTGGATAAGCATCTCATATACAATACGGGAATGGCAGTAGTACATTGAGACAGTATACAGAATCTCCAATTTGGTGCCATTTTCAAGTCCCAGGGTTCTTGACCTGACCATGAAGGCCTGTTGCCCTGGCGGCATTGCAGGGTCCACCTGGCCAAGTGTAGCCAAGAGGTATAGAAGTGTGACATCTCCAGATTCAGGGACAGTGTGTTCCCAGATGTTATCAGGCAACTGAACCATCCTACCAACAACTAGAGAGGAGTCTTGAACTACTAGCAACCTCATTGGAGACCCTTGGACGATCTAGAATCAGACTTTACTGGACTTTATTGTGCACTAAATATTATTTGCTTTATCACATTTCTGTACACTGTGGACGGCTCGATAGTAATCATGTATTGTCTTTCCTCTGACTGGTTAGCACGCAGCAAAAGCTTTTCACCGTACCTCGGTACACGTGACAATAAACTCAACTCAACTCAGCTCAATCCAAGAAGTTGATATTAAGTCAAGTAGTACATCCAATATGTTGACCCCATGGAATATCTTAGAGTCATAGTGTCACACAGCACGTAAATATCCCCCATGGTGCAACTGATAATCTTCGACCAAGATGCCCCATTTATATGCCCCAAGATAGTTCCAATTGCCTGGGTTTGGCCCATATCCCTCTAAACCTCTCCTATCTATGTACCTGTCCAAGTATCTTCATAGAGACTTGGTAAATGCTGGCCGACCTGCAAAATGCTTCAAACTCCTCGTGCTTTTATTTTGGATCTCCTGCTCCTCTTCAGGCGGTCTGATTTGCAAGTGTTACGCGGGTTGTTTTAAACTAGGGAGACGGGATCCAATGCAGGATGAGGCAGGTGAGAGGCTGGAGGCCCATAGAGAAGGTGAAGAAAGAAAGAATAGGCAGGAGCATGGCAGCAAGCCAAGAAGGACTGTGGGATTGAATTGCATTTATTTTGCTATGAGAGGTTGGTGAGGAAGGTCATATGATCATAAGTGATAGGAGCAGTATTAGGCCATTCGGCCCATCAAGTCTACTCTGCCATTCATTCATGGCTGATCTATCTCTCCCTCCTAACCCCATTCTCCTGGCTTCTCCCCATAACCCCTGACACCTGTACTAATCAATAATCTATCTATCTCTGCCTTAAAAATATCCACTGACTTGGCCTCCACAGCCTTTAGTGGCAAAGAATTCCACAGATTCACCACATTCTGACTAAAGACATTCCTCCTCATCTCCTTCCCAAGGCAGCTGAACTCAGGGCGTGGATAGATTGTGCAACTGGGAGGTTGTGGCAATTGCAGAAGCCTGGCTAAGAGAGGGGCAGGACTGGCAGGCAGCTTAATGTTCTAGGGCACTGGTGTTACAGGAAAGATAGAGGTGGGGATAGAAGAGGGAGGGATGGTGCTTTATTGATTAGAAATAATGCCGTGGCAGTAGTCAAAGATGACATTACGGATGGTCCTTCCAATGAGGCTCTATGGATGGAGCTGAGAAATAAAAAGGGGATGATCACCTTGTTGGGAGTGTACTATAGGGCCTCAAATAGTCAATGGGAATTGGAAGAACAAATAAGTCAGAACTTGCAGAATAGAATAGAATAGAATAGAATAGAATAGAATAGAATAGAATAGTTTCTTTATTGTCATTGTAACATGAACCATGTACAACAAAATTTAAAAATGTCAGCCAGTCAGTGCACCATTCAAACATTTCTAAAAGCTAACGATACATACAAGATAAAATATTAAAAGATAAACAACTAAAATACATATCACGAAAATAGCACGCATAAACACCCAACCCTCCATCCTTCTGTCGATTTCACAGTTACCACAGTCCCTTAGTATGTCTCGCCCCTGCGTTCCTTGGCGGCTACATTTAGTGCTTTTATAGCAGTGGGGTAAAAACTGTTTTTTAGTCTGTTCGTCCTTGTCCTTGTAGATCTGTACCGTCTGCCTGACGGCAACAGTTCAAACAGGGAGTGTCCGGGGTGGGAAATGTCCTTTATGATACATAAAATCATAATAACTATAAAAACTATAAAGATTATCATAGTAGGGGATTTTAACTTTCCCAATATAGATTGAGACTACCATGGTACCATAGACGGGGTGGAATTAGCTAAATGTGGCCAGGAACGTTTCCTCATTCAATATGTAGAGAGCCCCACAAAGGAGAGGGCAAAGTTTGATCTACTCTTAGGACATTAGGAAAGGCAAGTGACTGAAGTGCCCATTGCCAAGCCTTTTGGGACCAAGGATCAATGACCAAATAGCTTTAAAATAGTTATGGATAAACTATGGGTCTACGTTAAAATTCTGAATTGGGGCAAGGCCAACTTTGATGGTATTAGATAGGATCTTGCGATAGATGATTGGAAACGGTTGTTTGTGGGCAAAGGAACATCCGGGAAATGGGATGTTTTTAAACGTGTGATGACAAGAGTTCAGGCATGTATGTCCCTGTTGGAAGGAAAGGGCACGGCGTGTGGGAGTAAGGAAGCTTGAATGATGAGGGAGATTGATGCTCTGGCCTGTTAAACAAAGGAGGCATGGGACAAGTACAGGCAGCTAGAATCAAGTCTATCCCTGGATGATTTTCAGAAACTAAGAAAAACGTAAGGAGGGCAATGTAGGCAGGGGGTAACTCTGGCAGATAATATCAAGGAAAACCCACATAGATTTTATGTACATTAAGGAAAAGAGGGTATCTAGGGAGAGAATAGGCCCCCATAGACACTAAAGTACTTATCTTTATGTTGAGCTGTAAATATGCTCTTCTCAAGCTTACCCCCCAGTCTAGTTCAGTTAAAAACCACTGAGTCAAGCGCTGGAACAACTAATCTTTATTTTTGGATTGCACACCAAATTCCCCAATACGATACCTAAACCACCGTGGGTTCGATCCTTGTATCTGCCTGTCCAAGGCCTTCAGCCTCGTGCAAGCAGATACACTCCAAAAGGTCACGCAGTCCCAAACGCACTTCCAGAAGATCAACAAAGGACTTCGTGGGGGCTGCCTTTTATAGGTCCCCGAACCTTGAGAGGCCGAACTACAGAGGGGTGATTGCTTTACAATCCAATCAAATATATTAAATACATCAGTACATTACAGACAGTTCCCCAGACCAATAACAGGGTCTCCCATACATTGGTTCAGGAGAAGCTTCTGGAAGAAGCTAACTTCTTGAATAATGCAACATTTACCCTGGAATCCAAACAAACCTGCCAGGCTTAACACTTTTAGCCAATCAACAAACAGCAGGGCAACTATCTAGCAACATTATTTACAATATTTACAATGTTGTTTGCAGTAATCCAATCAACTTCATGCATTTTACACTTCCTCTGCAGAAATCTCATTCATTCTGTCAATTGATCTGCAACATTGATCTGGGCCACAGACTTACTGGCACCATTCAGAAGCTTGTCTTATTTCTGCAGAGAACATCAGATTTGACCAAAATGGCCCAACAATACAGGAGTCCTTTACTGAATGTTGGTACTATTACTGCTCTGTTTTAGCCAGGATTTACAGAGCCACAGAAGGACAAGGTCCTCAATGAGTATTTTTTCTCTGTTTTTACTGTGCTAAAGACATAGGGAACTTGGGACAGCTATTGGAGATGCCTTGATAACAGTCCATATTATAGCTGGGGAGGTGCAGGATGACCTAAGGCTTATGAAGGTAAATAAGATAGACAGGTATATAGATAGGACAAAAGGTACACAAAATTGCTGGAGAAACTCAGCGGGTGCAGCAGCATCTATGGAGCGAAGGAAATAGGCGACGTTTCGGGCCGAAACCCTTCAAGTTTGGAGGGAGGCAGGCAGGTGGGACCAGTGCAGTTGGGACATGTTGGCCGGTGTGGGCAAGTTGGGCCGAAGGGCCTGTTTCCACACTGTGTCACTCTATGAGTATGACTCTATAAATCTCCCAGGCTGGGTCAGATATACCCGAGGACAATGTGGGAAGCTGGAGAACACACACTGGCAGAGATATATAAATCATTAAATGACATGGGTGAGGTGCCGGAAGGCTGGAGTGTAACTAATATTGTGCCTTTGTTTAAGAAGGGCTGCAAGGAATAGCCTGGGAACAATAGACCAGTGAGCCTAACGTCAGTCGTAGGAAAGTTACTGGAAAGGATTCTGAGGAATAAGATATATATGCATTTGGACGGACATTGACTGAATAGGGATAGTCAGCATGCTTTTGTACATGTGTCTTATAAATCTGATTGAGTTTCTTGAGGAAATGATCAAAACAGTAGATGAAGACAAAGCCTTAGAGGTTGTCTATATGGACCTCAGCAAGGCATTTGAAGGGGCATTTTGGTTGGCATGCGCAAGTTGGGCCGAATTGGCCTGTTTCTGCGCTGAATGACAATAACTCTAATTGACCCTGTCATTTGTTTTCGTGAAACTTTGGTGAGTGATCTTGTTGTACAAAGCCCCTTGGGCAACAGTGACTATAATATGGTGGAATTCTGCATTAGGATGGAGAGTGACATGATTAATTCAAAGACTAGGGTCCTGAACTTAAAGAAAGGAGACTTTGAAGGTATGAGACGGCAATTGGCTAGGATAGATGGGCAAATTATACTTAAAGGGTTGACGGTGGAGATGCAATGGCAAAGATTTAAAGACCGCATGGATGAACTCCAAAAATTGTTCATCCCTGTCTGGCGAAATAATTAAAACGTGGAAGGCGGCTCAAACGTGGCTAACGAGGGAAATCAAGGATAGTGTTAAATCCAAGGAAGAGGCAGATAAATTGGCCAGAGAAGACAGCAAACCGGTGGACTGGGAGAAATTTAGAATTCAACAGAGGAGGACAGAGGGGGGGGGGAGAGCATGAAAGAAAGCTTGCGGGGAATATAAAAACTGACTGTAAAAGCTTCTTTAGATATTTAAAAGCTTCTTCAGAGACGGGTGAATTTATAATAGGAAACAGGAAATGGCAGAACAGTTAAATTAGTACTTTGGTTCTGTCTTCACTAAGGAAGACACAAACAATCTCCCAGAAATACTAGGGGACCGAGGATCTAGTGAGAGGGTGGAACTGAAGGGAATCCACATTAGTCAGGAAATGGTGTTAGCTAAACTGTTGTGATTGAAGGCAAATAATTCCCTAGGGCTTGATGGTCTGCATCCCAGAGTACTCAGGGAGGTGGCCTTAGATATCATGGATGCATTGGTGATCATTTTCCAATGTTCTATAGTCTCTGGGTCAGTTCCTGTGGACTGGAGGGTAGCTAACGTAACCTCAATTATTAAGAAAGGAGAGAGAGATAAAACGGGGAATTATAGACCAGTTAGCCTGGTCCTATCAGGGACACATGACAATAAACTCACTTGATCTTGAATCTTGAATGGTGTCAGATTAGGAAAAGGGGAGGTGCAACGAGACATGGGTGTGCTTGTACACCAATCACTGAAAGTAAGCATGCAGTTACAGCTGGTAGTGAAGAAAGCTGATGGCATGTTGGCCTTCATTGCGAGAGGATTTAAGTTTAGGAACAAGGATGCCCTGGTGAGACTGCACCTGGAGTATTGTGCGCAATTTCGGTTTCCTAATTTGAGGAAGGACATTCTTGCTATTGAAGGAGTGCAGCGTAGGTTCACCAGGTTAATTCCCGGGATGGCGGGACTGACATATGATGAAAGAATGGGTCGACTGGGCTTGTATTCACTGGAATTTAGAAGGATGAGAGGGAATCTTATAGAAGCATATAAAATTCTTAAAGGATTGTACAGGGTAGATGCAGGAAACATTTTCCCAATGTTGGGGGAATCCAGAAACAGGGGTCACAGTTTAAGAATAATGGGTAGGCCATTTTGTACTGAGATGAGGAAAAACCTTTTTCACCCAGAGAGTTGGAAATCTGTGGAGGCCAATTCACGGGATGTTTTCAAGAGAGATTTAGATTTAGCTCTCAGGGCTAACGGAATGAAGGGATGTGGGGAAAATGCAGGAACGGGGTACTGATTTTAGATGATCAGCCATATTGAATGTCGGTGCTGGCTCGAAGGGCCAAATGGCCTACTCTTGCACCTATTTTTCCATGTTTTCTATGATTTTAGTGGAATCAACATTGTGCAAATCTAGAAAAAGACTTTGTAACCTAAATCAAGTGGCTGCCTTACAGCACCAGAGACCCGGGTTCGATCCTGACTACGGGTGCTGTCTGTACGGAGTTTGTACGTTCTCCCCATTACCTGCGTGGGTTTTCACCGAGATCTCTGGCTTCCTCCTACACTCCAAAGACGTACAGGTTTGTAGGCCAATTGGTTTGGTGTGATGGCTGGTCGGCACGGACTTGGTCAGCCAAAGGGCCTGTTTCCGTGCTGCGTCTCTAAACTAAATTAAACTAAACGTTTTTAGGACTTCTTAAAATCTCTGTAGCAAACCTTCAGTCATCTCTCCTAACTCTCTCATTATATGCTTTTCAAAAGCTTTTCACTGTACCTTGGTACATGTGATAAGAAACTAAACCAAACTGAACTGAAACTATTCAACTTTTCTCTTCCTGTCTTTGAATAACTTCTATTTAGTAAAAGTACTTTAAAAATAAGTTGCAGTGAACATTATCTGCTGTTAAACCATTCTGGACACTAATCTAGTAAGCAGAGTACTGTGTCTCAAATCGGTTATAATTGCTTTAAAAATTGAACCTCCAAGCTGCAAGGTCTTCTCTTCTCCTTTCTCTATTTGATTTTATGCTTGAAGCAGTGATTTAAACTTCATTAAGCACAGCCAGAGAGGAATCAATGTGAAACATTCCGATAGCTGGCTATGGTAATCTTATTTCTAATACCAATTAAAATATCTAAGGCATTACAAATTGATTCAATGTAATTTGTAAGTGAATAGATATGAATCTATTTAAAATAAATCTAAGACTATGACAAAAGTGGGAAATCGAGCATATCATGGGCCAGATGAAGAAATCTGTCCACTTCAGCAAATTCAAAATAATTGTTACTTAAATCAGTGGGATTTCTTCAGCGCGGTTTCAGTAAATGAAGTTAGCTGTGATAGTGCGATATCAGGAATTAGTTGAAAATGCAATTGCATGAAACGTCAGCCAAGAGTTTGTGGTTGGTGGTGATGTTGGTGTCACACTGACCTCAAAGAAAACTGTGCATAAAGATGTATGATTCCTGTGGTATCAGCTACTTTTCCCCCTGTATCAGACATCCCGGAGGCCTGTTGCTATCAGCAACAGTGATGCTACCAGGCAACATTCAGGAATTCTCAACTTCAGTAAAGCTTAATGTAAAAAAAAAATACTCACGTTTAATGAACTGAACTTTATTGTGTGCAGTTCTGGAAGGATGTGGTGGCTTTTGAGATGGTACCAAAGATTATTTCCACCTGCATCAGAGGGTATAAGGATAGGTTGGACAGGCTTGAATTGAAGGTCTGCATGTCCCTGTTAGAGTGAAGGGCAAGGCTGGCAGTATTAGTGGATAACTGCAATTTATGTGATATACCATGATTTTATATATATTTATGATATCTGATATGCAATGCATTTTTAATGTAATGTTGCCCCTTGTCTGGACCTTGAGTCCATAATGAAGTTTAGTATTATTATTATTATTATTGTCACGTGTACTGAGGTACAGTGAAAAGCTTTTTTTATTGGGTGTTATCCAGTCAGCGGAAAGACTATACAGGTACATGTTCACAGTGCACAGATACAAGATAAAGGGAATGTACAGGATAAAGGGAATTTGCAAACCCTGGATGACCAAAGATATTGAGGCGCTGGTCAGGAAAAAGGAGCCAGGAATCATATCGCCGTGGCTATCCCTTGAGGTCGAGGATGATGATCTACTTTCCATTGTTTTTATGGACTCTCAGGTGGCTTATGTCCAATCCTGGCTTTGAAAGTTCTTCAGCATTCAGGACAGGTCATGCCAGATGGCAGATCGGGCTTTGGTTGTTGCTGCCTCTCTTTCCAATTTCTTCTCTTTTCTTCTAATTCTGCGCATCTCTCTTGGCTGTTCCTTCTTGGATGATGGTTGGCCAGAGTTTCCTGTCCTTGGCATTGTTCCCAATTGTCGATGTTGATTTCACATTTCTTCATGCTGGCTTTTACGGCGTTTTTCATTTTGTCCGCCTCTTTTACATTTGCCTTCTTTAAGCTGGGAGTAGAAGGTTTGCTTTGGCAGACGCTGGTCTTCCATCCGAACAACATGACCGACCCATCTTAGTTGGTTCTTGATGACGAAGGCTTTGATGCTAGATTTGTTTGCTTCATTCAGCACACTGACGTTGGTTCTTCTGTCTTCCCAGCTGATATTTAAGCTGCATCGACGACATCGTTGATAGACAATTTGAAGTGTTTTCAGATGGCTCGATATGTTGTTCAGGTTTCTGACTCATACAGGAGCATTGGAATCACCTCTGCATTGTGTACTAACATTTTGGTGTCTGTTCGGATGTCACGATTTTGACAGACTCTCAATTGAAGACGTCCAAAAGCTGTTCCAGCACAAATAAGATGTTGTTGGATCTCATCATCAAGGTTGACATTGGAGGAGAGATGTCTTCCAAGGTACAGAAAGTGATCCACATTTTCCAGGGTTGTTTCACCAATTGAATTGACAATTCTTTCCGATTTGTCTCAGTTGGTGACGATCGGTAGATAACCTGAGTCTTCTTGGAGTTGATGGTAAGTCCAGGTTTCGTGAATGCACTGTTGAAGGCGGTCAGGATCTGTTACGGATGATTTTCTGAGAGAGCTGAAACACAGTTGTCATCTGCGTATTGGAACTCCATGAGGGAGTTCATAGATGTCTTAGTTTTGGACTTGAGACGGGCAAGATTGAAAAGCCTGCCATCTGATCTGTAGACGATTTTAGAAACATAGAAACATAGAAATTAGGTGCAGGAGTAGGCCATTCGGCCCTTCGAGCCTGCACCGCCATTCAATATGATCATGGCTGATCATCCAACTCAGTATCCCGTACCTGCCTTCTCTCCATGCCCTCTGATCCCCTTAGCCACAAGGGCCACATCTAACCCCCTCTTAAATATAGCCAATGAACTGGCCTCGACTACCCTCTGTGGCAGAGAGTTCCAGAGATTCACCACTCTCTGTGTGAAAAAAGTTCTTCTCATCTCGGTTTCAAAGGATTTCCCCCTTATCCTTAAGCTGTGACCCCTTGTCCTGGACTTCCCCAACATCGGGAACAATCTTCCTGCATCTAGGCTGTCCAACCCCTTAAGAATTTTGTAAGTTTCTATAAGATCCCCTCTCAATCTCCTAAATTCTAGAGAGTATAAACCAAGTCTATCCAGTCTTCCTTCATAAGACAGTCCTGACATCCCAGGAATCAGTCTGGTGAATCTTCTCTGCACTCCCTCTATGGCAATAATGTCCTTCCTCAGATTTGGAGACCAAAACTGTACGCAATACTCCAGGTGTGGTCTCACCAAGACCCTGTACAACTGCAGTAGAACCTCCCTGCTCCTATACTCAAATCCTTTTGCAATGAAAGCTAACATACCATTCGCTTTCTTTACTGCCTGCTGCACCTGCATGCCTACCTCAATGACTGGTGTACCATGACACCCAGGTCTCGCTGCATCTCCCCCTTTCCCAATCGGCCACCATTTAGATAATAGTCTGCTTTCCCGTTTTTGCCACCAAAATGGATAACCTCACATTTATCCACATTATACTGCATTTTGATTCCTGGTGGTAAGTCTTCGTGGATGACGTGGATGGATGCCGCAATAAAGATGGTGACCAGTGTTGGGGCAATCACACATCCCTTTTTCACTCCTGATCTGAGTTGAAACGGCTCCCAGTTGCTATTGCTGGCCATGATTGTGGCATGCAGCTGGACACTAGAGAATGGCACATGTTGTGCCTTTATTTAAGAAGGGTGAAAAGAAAAACCTGTGAACCACAGACCAGTGAGCCCAACACCTGTGGCAGATACATTAGTGGAGATACTCGTATTGGGAAATACAGGGGTTGATTAGGGATAGTCGGCGTGGGTTTATGCGAAGGCGATCACAAACGGCAGAGGGCTCATGAATTTGATTGAGATTTTTAAAGGAGTAACCACGGTTGATGAATGAAACATAGAAACATAGAAAATAGGTGCAGGAGTAGGCCATTTAGCCCCTTCGAGCCTGCACTGCCATTCAATATGATCATGGCTGATCATCCAACTCAGTATCCTGTACCTGCCTTCTCTCCATACCCCCTGATCCCTTTAGCCACAAGGGCCACATCTAACTCCCTCTTAAATATAGCCAATGAACTGTCCTCAACTACCTTCTGTGGCAGAGAATTCCACAGATTCACCACTCTCTGTGTGCAAAATGTTTTTCTCATCTCGGTCCTGAAGGATTTCCCTCTTATCCTTAAACTGTGACCCCTTGTCCTGGACTTCCCCAACATCGGGAACAATCTTCCTGCATCTAGCCTGTCCAACCCGTTAAGAATTTTGTACGTTTCTATAAGAATGCAGTGCATAGGTGTAATCTGTATGGATTGATCAAGGATTTTGATTAATCAAGGCCTTCCACATAGTTTTAGAATTAGAATTAGAATTAGAGTTACCTTTATTGTCATTCAGACCTTACGGTCTGAACGATATTTCGTGCCTGCAGTCATACATACAATAATACAATAATAACCAACAATAAACACAAATTAACATCCACCACAGTGAGTCCTCCAAACACCTCCTCATTGTGATGGAGGCAAAAATCTTAGGGCTGCAGTCTCTTCCCTCCTCTTCTCCCTCTGCGCTGAGGCGATTCCCCACCGGGCGATGGTACAAACAGTCCCGCGGCTCACCGAGCTCCGTGACACGGGCCGGCTCAAACACCGCGGCCCGGGGTGGTCGAAGCTGCCGCCCTCCAGTCCAAAGGACACAGCCGCCGGCCCGCGGCTAAACCCCGGACTCAGGTCAACGCCGCCAGAACGCCGTCTCAGCCACTGGAGCACCGTTCCAGCCCCCGGACCGGATCGCCCTCACGTGAGTGCCGTTCCTCCCTCAAGCTGGGCCACTCCGACGGGAGCACCGTTCCACCCTCGAGCTGGGCCGCCCCGACAGGAGCTCCATTCCACCTTGAGCTGGGCCACTCCAACGGGAGCGCCATTCCACCTTGAGCTGGGCCGCTCCGACGGGAGTGCCACTGCCCCTCACGACAGAGTCTCAGCCCCGCGCCAGGCCGCCCTCACGGGAACGTCACAGCCCCTCACGGGAGCGCCATTCCAGCCCCGCGCCAGACCACCCTCACGGGAGCAAGCCCAGGGCAAGTCCTGACTGGCTCTGCCTCCGTAGTCTCGAGATCGCCAGCTCCATCATTAGGCCTCAGCGCAGACGGAGGCAGAGAAGGGGGATACGACAAAAAAGTTGCATTCCCCCCAAAGGGAGAGACAGCAAGTCCTGTTTCAACCCCCCCCACACATAAGCACAACCTAAAAACCAAAAACTTAACTAGACAAAACGAAAAAAACACAAAAAAGTAAAAACAAACGGACTGCAGGCGAGCCGCTGCTGCCAGGGCAGCGCCGCCACTTCCAGTAGTAGCCTGCTCGGAAATTATAATATCGCATGGTATCCAAGAAGAGCTTGCTAACTGGATGCAGAATTGTCTTCATTGAAGGAAGTAGAGGGTGGTGGTGGAAAGTTGATCTTTTGGACTGCAGAGCTGAGATTAGTGATGTGTCTCAGTGATCAATGCTAGGCCCATTGCTGTATGTCACCTATGTCAATAAGATTGGTCAAGGGACGGTTAGTAACTTTGTAGATGACACTAAAATATGTGGTACCTGTATTTAGACAGTGAAAAATGTTAAAGATATTTACAGAAGGATCTTGATCAACTAAGTGGGCCGAAGAATGGCAAATGGAGTTTAATTTGAATAAATGCAGGGTGTTGCATTTTGGCCAGTGGTCAAGCCAGGGTCAGACTTTCACATTGGGGAATGTTGTAGAGCAGGGGGATGGGAGGAGTACATGTGCACAGTTCCGTTAATTGAGGCATCACAGGTAAATAGGATGGTGAAGAGGGTTCTTGACATGCTAGTATTCATCAGTCAAGGAATTGAGTATAGATGTTAGGACGTTACATTTTAAAGTTTTTCCTCATCTCAGCTCTAAATGGCCTACCCCTTATTCTTAAAAAGGGGTCACAGTTTCAGAATATGGGGTAGGCCATTTAGGACTGAGATGAGGAATACCTTTTTCACCCAGAGAGTTGTGAATCTGTGGAATTCTTTGCCACAGAAGGCAGTGGCGGCCAATTCACTGGATGTTTTCAAGAGAGAGTTGGATATAGCTCTTAGGGCTAACGGAATCAAGGGATATGGGGAGAAGGCAGGAACGGGGTACTGATTCCGGATGATCAGCCATGATCATATTGAATGGCAGTGCTGGCTCGAAGGGCCCAATGGCCTACTTGTGCACCTATTTTCTATGTTTCTATGTTTCTATTACAGTTCTACAAGATATTGGTGAGGCCATAATCAGGGAATTGTGTTGGGTTTTTATCACCCTACTGTAGGGATGCAAGCCAAAGCCACCATGTGGCACATCCCGGGCAATACTGACGACAGAAACTGTATCACAGTGACTGACTGAAGTAGCCAATTCTGCAACCGTCACTCACTGACCGACCGGAGAGACATGATATAGAAGATGGCCGGACACGAGGAAGAACCCTACTGTAAAAAAACTTCCATTAAGCTAGAGTGGAACCAGAATAGATTTCCAAGGATGTTTACAGGAATCACGGGAATCCAGGATGGATGGAGGGGTTGGGCAGGCCAGGACTTTATACTTTCGAGGGGAGGAGAATGAGGTGTGGCCTTATATAGAGGAGCATAAAATGATGAGGGGCATCAATAGTCATTTTTCCAGAGGTAGAGAATCATGAACACGAGGGCGTAGCTTTAAGGTGAGAGGGGATATATCTAGTTGAATATAATGGGCAACATTCACGCACAGTGGAATGAGTTGCCAAATAAACTGATTGAGGCAGGTATAATAAGGACATGAGGACATAAGGTCATAAGTGATAGGAGTAGAATTAAGCCATTCAGCCCATCATGTCTACTCCACCATTCAATCATGGCTGATCTATCTTTCTCTCTTAACCCCATTCTCCTTCCTTCCCCCCATAACCTCTGACACCTGTACTAATCAAAAATAGTAAGATTAAACGAGAACTTGCCAGTTCGAAGTTTGATCGTCATTTTATGTGGAGTAACGTTGAGGGATTACGTGAAGAACCCGCCAGGACGCATGCGTGTCATTCTTCAAAGCAGCGGTGTGAAATCATAGATAACAGTAATTACTGAACATAGTAAGATTAGAGAAGAGGATACCAGGTGAACTTTATGATCAAGGGTGGGAGCGGAGGGCACGTAATCCCTCAACGTTACTCCTCATAAAATGTTGATCAAACTTCGAACTGGTAAGTTCTCGTTTAATCTTACTATTTTACTTCGGAATCACGTG
The DNA here is from genome assembly GCF_028641065.1 of Leucoraja erinaceus. NCBI lineage: Eukaryota > Metazoa > Chordata > Chondrichthyes > Rajiformes > Rajidae > Leucoraja > Leucoraja erinaceus. The sequence goes on along the minus strand of NC_073379.1, from coordinate 112,049,120 downwards.
AGTGACTACGTGAAGATTTCAAAGCTCTGTGATTTCATGCCGTGGAAACGAGTCCATGCATCACATCTGCCTTAATTGACTAAGGGAGGAATTGTGTTAACATATTTAAACATGAATCCGACATTGAAAACCCATGATAAATTTATTAACAACAAATTATAGCCCCTATTTCATGGGGTGAAATCATAATACAGAACTTAAAATTGTTTCTGCAAAAGTTCCAGGTTTAACCACTGGTTTTTAGTAGAATTGTTGGAACGTTTTTTCCCTAGACCATCCTGCTGTCTCCAGAACTTGGTCCATCGGTACGTCCAATTCCATAGCTGCCGATGTAGCTGCAGCCCTGGTGGAGTGAGATGTGAATATGTTAGTATCCATCCCAGCTGTTGTTAAAACCTGTTTCAGCCATGTGGAAATAGTTTGAACCGACATCTTTTTGTGGGGTTGTTTGTGGCTGATTAGTAGTGCCATCTCATTGCCTCTGATATTTTTGGTGTTCTCTGTGTATAACTATAAATGTTTTATTGTACAGAGACGATCATCTATAGGGTAAGCCATAAATTCTATTTTGAGGCCTGTTCTGTTTGACTAATTCGGGAATATGAAAAGTTATATTTCTTGTTGAAGAAGTCATATTGTCCAGCCTTAACTTATGTAAAGACTGTACCCTTTGTGCTGAGACCAAAGCCATCAGCATGACTGTTTTATGCGTCAGTTTTTGCAGGGACAGAGCTGTTGCTGGAGACCAGTTCCTTAGCAACGTTAGGACAATACACACATCCCATATATGAGAGTACCTGGTTCTTGGGGGATTGGTATTAAAAATTCCCCTCATAAGTTTGGTTACCAGGGGGGTGAGTCCCAACAGAATGATGCTCTGATCCTCGTCACAGATATGCTGAAAGGGCACTTCTGGCGCAGTTAATGGCACTATAACTGAGCCCCTCATCATAATGGAGGCCTGCCAGGAATTCCAGAACAGACGTTATGTTCATCGTGCTGTAAGTGATGTTGTTTTTGAAACAATATATCTCCCATTTCCTGATGTATACCAGATATTGTTTTTTGGTGGACTGCCTGTGAGCCGCTGAGATAATGTTCAATGTTCGGTCCGTCAGTCCCAGTTCCAGTAGAGGTTTCTTTAGACTCTACAAATTAATAAGTTTGTCGTATTATGACATGGATGGCTATCCCCCGTTACGGGATGAACCAACAAATCTGGTTGTTTCAGGACGGTGATACATGGTTCTAAGACCATGTCGAGTATCACAGGGAACCATGGTTGAGTAGGCCAATCGGGCACTACCAAAATACCAGACGCCGAGTCTTGTTGTATTTTGCGTAATACCCGACTGATGAGGCAGAAAGGAGGGAATGCATAGAAAAACAATTTCCCCCAATGCAGCGAAAAGGCATCTATCGCTGATGCCCCAGGGTCTGGTTCCCAAGAAACATAGTTTGGTAACTGGTGATTGAGTCTAGATGCAAATAGATCGATATCTGGTGTTCCATACCGTGCTACAATATCAGCAAATACTTTTTGATCCAACATCCATTCAATGTTTTCATTGAATTTGCGTGACCTGGTGTCTGCCACTGAATTGAGGTTACCTGGTAGGTAAGTAGCTGATATCCAAATATTTTTCTGAATACACCATTGCCAAATTGTATTAGCCAGATTGTCACATGATGTCAATTTGATTCCACCCATATGGTTAATATATGCCACCATGGTGGTATTGTCAATCTGTAGTCTAACATGCTGGTGATGCATTCCAGAACAGTATGATTTGAAGCCATAGAACGCACCCAACATTTCCAGGTAGTTTATGCCAAGTGTCTGTAGTAATGATGCCTCCTGTGCATTCCATCTACCTCCACAGCTAGAGATGGAATTGGTAGCACCCCAACCAAGCACACTGGCATCAGTTTGTAGCAGCACTGAGGGGTTGCTGACAATGATAGGGCTGGAACAATGCCGAATGTTATCCCTCCACCATTTTAATTCCATAATTGCTTTGATTGGTAGCTTCATTGGTCTGTCGAAATGACCAGCATTAATTTTGAGTGCTTGTATTTTTGCCCTTCGTAAATTTTGGTAATACAAAGGTCCAAATTGTGTGGCTGGAAAAGCAGCCACTTATTTTGCCAATCACCCTTGCTACCAATCTAATAGATGGTTCACTGATGTCCATGAGGTTGTTGCAGGCCTCAGTTAAGACTGTCCTTTGGGAAAGTCACCGACATGTGAACTGAGTCAATTGTGAACCCCAAATAATCCATTATGGTGGAAGGCGTTAGTTTAGATTTAACTGGATGGATGATAAACCCCAGTTTCTCAAATAATTGTTTGGTGGCTGATACAGCTAGTTTAGCTAATTCCAAAGTTTTGCCCACAATTAATATATCATCCAGATAGGCCATGATCATATGTTTTTGTTTCCGAGGAAACGCTAGGGCTGGTTTCAAAATGTTGGTAAACAGCCTGGGGGCTGATGTTAATCCATTGGGTAGAGCTCCATACTGCCAATGCTGCCCCATCCAGTTGAATTCTAAATAACGTCTGTGATCAGTCCGTATAGGCACTGAATAGTAAGCATCTTTTAGGTCGATGCTAGCCATGAAGTAGCCTGTGGAAATCAATTGTTTGACAGTAACAAAGGTTTCCATCTTGAAATGAATATATTGCACAAATGTATTCAATTTGGTCAAATCTATGATGCTGCGACAACCACCATCTTTTTTGTTTTTGGTAAAGATATTAGACACAAATTCCAGAGAATCGTGTTGGGATTTTTCAATTACCCCCTTAGCGTGGAGTCTCCCCAGTTCAGCACGTGCTTCCAATTTTTCTTTTCGTGAAAGTACGAACGTTCGGTTCGGTACATGCTGAACTGGGGCTATTTTTGTGCACAAATTCAATGGTATTTCCCTGGATACTGTTTAGGATATAAGTGTCTGTTGTTAATGCACTCCATGCCTCCCAAAAGAAGTGTAATCTCCCACCGATATGTGTATTATCCACACTTCCTATAATTCGTAAGGGACCAGACCCACCTACCTCCATGGTTACCCGTGGAAAGTTTACTCCTTCCTGTGTGGTCTTCAAGGAGGTTGAGGCGCCGGTGTCTGGGTTGGGGTTCGCGCATTTTCCACAAAGGCCGGTCTGGGCCATGGCCTAAAAAAGACCGCTGTCCTGTACGCCCGGCCTTTGAGCTTTCACCAGCTTCTCTTGTTCTGCTGGTGGGTGCGTAAGGGTGCTGTCTGTGGCTGTGGGAGGTCCTTGCTGTTGTCGTCTTTATGAGCCCCAGGGTTTTTGCCTCCTCGTCGAGCTCCTTAACCTGTTTGGACAGGTTGCCCCCAAATAATAATATTGGTGGCTTTGTGTCTCCAGGTTTGCACGGGCCTGCGAACTTTGGATTTAAGGCAGGTCGGATGGCATTCTTTCTGATACTATTGATCTCATACTGCGTATTGCAGAAGCGTGCCAGTGCATCCTGTTGTTCTTGCGACATTTCTTTCTCATCCACTGTGCGAGCGAATGCTGTGATCCCTGCTGTTAGTAGTTTTAGTATTTTCTGGAGTTTTACATCCAGGCTTCTAAATCCTGCTCCGACGTGTTTCCAGATACAATTATTCACCAATGGAACATTCAGGGATACACAATTTCCTGGTGCCAAATATTTGGCAGTGGTGTCCATCACAGCCTGTTCCTGTAGTTCCTTGAATGATAGGAAATCAATGCTGGATGCTAGTTTTTGTTCTAGATTTTTTCCCATCTGATCTGGCTGTATGTATTTGGACATCATGTCCAGTAGGTTTTCTCCTTCCTGCATCCCCTGCACACTTGTAGTTTGTTCAGCAAACCCCTCTTCGGGGTCAGCCCAGAACTGACCCCCAGTACTCCCCTCTGACGAGGGAGATGCACTGTGCAGTCCTGCGTAAGGTGCTGCTGTGGGTGTTATGTATAACCCACGGTGACTAGACTCCATCTCCCGGAGTCTGTCATGTTGGAGCATTTGCTCCATAAGCCGCTCCATTCGGCACCAACGCTCACGGTCACTGGCCACTCACGGCTCCTCAAAGTCGGACTCATCAGAGTCAACGGCTCTGTTAGTTTTCCGTTTTGCCTTCCCGCCCGGCCACGTTGTTGTTCTGGCCGGCGCGGGGGCGAAGTCGGGCACAGCTGATCCCATTACGGGTGATTCCTGTGCCATCAGCCGCTGCTGGCTGCCCGCAACTCCGCGGTCCTCCCCAGCCAGCTTTGTCGCAGCTCTAGTCGACTTTTTGGTTTCATCCATTGTTTTCCCACCTGTGAAACAGTATGGGAAATAACAACGACCGCAGAGTAACTTGCTTACCTGTCGGTCTCGGCTTTTAAACTTGCCGCTACGGGGGAACGTTGTTCCACCCCGCTGTCGTTTCGCTATGCGTGTAGCGATATGACACGCATGCGTCCTGGCGGTTCTTCACGTAGTCACTCACGTGACTCCGAAGTAAAATCTATCTATCTCTACCTTAATAACAATATTTAAAATGTATATTTGGTAAATTGGCTATTTATTTAAACTTGGCCGCTACTGCCGGGGCCCTCCCTGCCTTTCGTTCGTGCCCGATACTCCCCAACCGGAATGCTCAGATGTCCAATCTATGTACGGTGTAGCGATTATGCCACACCCAATCCACGCTCAATGCCGAGATATTTTCCCGGTAGAGATTTTCGCTTTTCTTTCTAAGTATCCGTCATTTTGTCACTCACGTTTTTTAATCAAATCCTCCGAATTAAAAAAATCTATCTCCATTTCTCAGCTTACCTTCGAAACAAATAACAGGAAATACTTTTAAAATGTATTTTTTTTTATTTGTGGAATCTTACTTTTGAGAAAGTTATTGGAGGAGACGGGTATAATTGGGTTGGGGGATCACACCATTGGGGGAAACCAACGGGTCATCTTGGTCTGTTACAATAAAACTGCAGGTTTGCTGCAGGTTTTAGTTGTTTTTCTATTTGTGCATAAACGGTACACGATAGCACTATAATTATTGTCCCACCTTATTCACCATTGTCCTATGCTGTAAGTGAAACGAGTTTTTTTCTGATCGGTGGTATATTTTAAAAGTTATTAAGGTTTAAAAACCTTAAAAACGCACATACGCAGTTGGGGGAGAGTTCCCGTGCACGTCTTTACTTGCATCGCAAAGGGCACCCAATGGGTCCTCAGCCTCGCCTGCGCAGTTGGGGCCTTTACAGAATTGAGATGGTGATGGCGGCGGTGGTGGAGAAAGGCCACGTCAATGATAAGGGGCCTGGGTGTTGAAGCTGGCCGCAGCCAGCTACGGGGACGGGGAGAGGCCACGCGACGATCTGGGGTCTGGGTGCTGAGGCTGGCGATGGCGGCGGCTGGTTCCAGCTCCAGGGGGGGGCTGACGCAGCGCCGAGGATCCGAGGCCTGGGCGCTGAGCCTGACTCTGAGGCACGCAAGCAGGAAAGGAGTGGCACCCTCGAGATCCTGGGGAGGTGAGGAGGGAGAGTGGGGGAATTAAGGGAGAGGAGGGGGTAGGGAGGGGAGAGGGGGAAAGTGGGGGGGGGGGTGAGGAGGGAGAATGGGGGAAGAGAGGGAGTGGGGGAGGTGGGGGATAGAGGGATAGGAGGGGTAAGGAGGGGAGAGGAGTTATGGAAGGAGGGAGTGACTGAGGGTAATGGAAAGGAGAGTGAGGGAGAGCTGAGGGAGGGATTGGGGGAAGGGAGGGGAGAGGAGAGGGGTAAGATCCTGGTGAGGTGAGAGGGAGAGTGGGGGGATTGAGGGAGAGGATGGGGTAGGGAAGGAGAGGGGGAAAGTGGAGGTGAGGAGGGAGAGTGGGGGAGGAGCGTGAATAGAGGGAGAGGAGGGCAGTGGGGGAGGTGAGGACGGATAGTGAAGGGGATGGGGAGGTAAGGGATAGAGGGATAGGAGGGGCGCAGTGAGGGGAGAGAAGTTATGGAGGGAGGGGGTGACTGAGGGTAGGGGAAAGGAGAGGGAGAGAGGGAGATGTGAGGGAGGGATTGTGGATGGGAGGAGGAGAGGGGAAAGAAGAGGGAAGGTGAAGAGGAGGGGGAGGTAGTGCTGGGTTATGAGGGGAAATGAGCCGTGCATGCGCAGTTGGGAGCTATGGGTGAGTGGTGGAAGATTGCCTTGGGGGAATGGGTGAGTGGTGGAATATTGCTTTGGGGGAGCAGACCCAACGGGTCAGCACTTAGTCTGGTAAATAAATAAATGTATATATAAATGACAATAATATGGATAGGCAAATATTCAGAGTTAAAAGCGGGCAAATGGGAGTAGCTTAGATGGAGCATTTTGGTCGGCGTGGATGAGTTGGGTCATTGTCGACATGGATTTTAGTGACTAATTTGTTAATATGCCCCATGATAGACTGATCCAGAAGATTAAGATACATGTTTCTCTATTGTTGGTTGTAATATTTTATTTGATTGAATTAAATAATTATTCATTAATTATTTGACACAATTTAGCTGTGAAGTTGAAACTTCTGCAGCAGTTCTGGGAAAAACAATACCTCAATCACTGTATTTTCAAATTCTCAGCGCCCTTTGCATTTGTTCTCCTTTGGCAATGATACTTCATAAATGCTCTTGACTATTCAGCCTCAATTTGGCCAGTTTTGAACATAAAAATGATTACTAGTCATCCCTTCCACTACACTAGGCATAAACTCAGTCTTCACTCTTTCAAGTTCCAGAAGTGAAATTGAGTCACTCGAGACCAGTTCTTACTTTTGGTGGAAATGTGTTTGCATAAGTAAAGGATCTTCCTAACAACAATACATTTCAATGGTGTCCCAGAGAGCAAGGCTCCATTTTCATAATGTTAAACTTATCTGGGAAATAAATATCTGCGTTTACACATTTTCAACTTTTCTTGGAAACATAGAAACATAGAAAATAGGTACAGGAGTAGGCCATTCGGCCCTTCGAACCAGCACCACCATTCAATATGATCATGGCTGATCATCCAAAATCAGGACCCCATTTGTGCTTCCTCCCGATATCCCTTGATTCCGTTAGCCTTAAGAGTTATTCGAACTCTCTCTTGAATACATCTGCATCTTCAGGGACTATGATGGCCATTGATGCCGCTAGTATATGGATCGTTAATTCAAGTTTGTTTCCATTTCTTCTCACTTGTTAACCAAACCTTCATCGGGCTATTCCATGACCTAACTTGTACCTATTCCTAACTCTACCTATTCTTGCTTTCATTGCCCAGCCTATCCTCCCCATGTTCATTAAATACAGAAAGACCTAACTCCAATTTCCTAAATCCGTTATCCGGGTAAAGGTTGCTCACTATTTCCTCGATCCCTGCTGATTTACAATTCTTTCCTTGCCTCAAGTGGTATCTCCCTTCCTTTCTTGCCCCCTTTGTCCTTGTTAATTGGCACTCTGGATTTTATCAGCTTTTTGTTGGCTTGAACTAACTTTAATTCTAAAATAGTTCAAAGTTAAGTACAATAGCCATCACTGCTGTTGATCAACATTTAGGTCTAGGTTTTGCTATCCAGAATACTTGGACCATTGGAGTTTAAATGTATCAATCAAATGTTCCAGTTGTTAGATATCTGTAATTGTTTAAGTGTTGTATTTTCAGCACTTCTCCACCAAACAATGAATACGCAGTAACATTTTGTACAATGTTTTTGGATGAAACGACAGGGAAAAAGGTAAAATGAAAAAAAATGTTTTTAAAGATTTCGAAAGACATGCATTTAACACATTTCATGACCACAGGATGTCCCAAACCACTTTATAGCCAATGGAATACTTTTGAAGTGTAGCCACTGTTGCAATGTAGGAAACACAGCTGGCATTTTGCATAAAATTACATCAATGTTGTAATGACCAGATCATCTGTTATAATAATGTTGTTTGTGAGGTGAACACTGGCAGAGGCACCAGCGAGAATGCCTTTGCTCTTCTCTGGGACAACACCATGGCTCTGTTTCTATATACTTTAACAGAGCACAGTTTAGCTTTCTGTACCCTCCATCAACACTCCCTCAATACTCTGCTGGGGCATCACCTCCATATTGTGATTGAGCCTCTGCAGAAAGATTTAAACCCTTCTGACTGAGAGGTGAGAGTACTACCCTCTGAGCTACAATGCATGAGCAGCAGAAAGGGCTGTAAATTCTTGGGATTTATAGTTAGTCCCTGTTCAGACTTTGTTGATGAAACAAAAGTTAATGATGCCTCAGAATGTACGTAATTCCTCAGAAGCAATTCTTTTCTCAAGTCCCAAGGTGGTGTGCTTTATTGCTGAAATATATTTATTTCACATGAGGGATTGTTCAACGTGCAGCAGCAAACAGTCCCACTTCTATCACTGCACGATGCACTGCACAATCCAATGGAAAATGTGGCTAAAGTGTTTTAAAGGTTGGCATGGGAAAGGTACAATTTGGCGAGATTTTGGGAAAAGGTCAAAGAACCTATTATTTGCTTCTTAAGTAACTCATACAATTGTCAAAGCTGAAAAATCTATAAATGACAAGAAATCGCCTCACACAATAAAAGATTTTTCAACACCAGCCAATATTAAGTGAAGCAATTTCTCTTTGCTCTGGCTACGACAGCACTTGATGTCATTCTAATAAGTGCCAACAATAAAGACTTTCATTAACATAGACTTTCAGTCATCCATACTTGGCTACACTCATTGAACCTATTTACATTGTTTATTTAACTACAAACTTTAGGATGTTTTACCTCTATTGCATAAAGTGACAATTATACAACAGGAAATGAATGCAATAAATAACATTATTTTATAGTACACTTTCATCTTCTGTACTTTTCCTGAACAAACATTGGAGGTTGAACGAAAAGCATGATTATATAAGACTACCTACACTTTACAATTGGCAGCATGTGTACCACTCTATTAGAAACATAGAAACATAGAAAATAGGTACAGGAGTAGGCCATTGGGCCCTTCAAGCCTGCACCGCCATTTAATATGATCATGGCTGATCATCCAACTCAGTATCCCATACCTGCCTTCTCTCCATACCCCCTAATCCCTTTAACCACAAGGGCCACATCTAACTCCCTCTTAAATATAGCCAATGAACTGGCCTCAACTTCTGTGGCAGAGAATTCCACAGATTCACCACTCTCTGTGTAAAAAATGATTTTCTCATCTCGGTCCAAAAAGACTTCCCTCTTATCCTTAAACTGTGACCCCTAGTTCTGGACTTCCCCAACATCGGGAATAATCTTCCTGCATCTAGCCTGTCCAACCCCTATTGCTGGGTTAGCTTTGGTTTAGCACGAGCTGGGAAAGAGTTGGTCACAATGAATAGGCTGTCTATAACTCTTTCACAATTTGTATTTCTATTCAAAAATCATATCAAATTTTACATTTTTTATCCTATTTTAACGGCTGTTGTCTAGCAGTCTCGATCTTCCAACCTACCTCATTGCGGACGTTAGATTTTTTCTCTGTAACTGTAACACCACAATGCTGTAAAACTATATTCTGCACTCTGGTATTTTTCCCTTTGCCCATCTTGTGCATGTCTTGATTGTGCTGGTGTCAAGTATCATGTGGATTTGACGGGACGGCATGCAGCTTTTCACTGTGTCTCGGTACACATGACACATAAACCAAGACCAATACCAATAGCTCTTCTACACTGTCATCCCAGCTTTAATGTTATCCCCAAAATTATAGAAATGGCTATGTTGACCACAAATAGAACGCTTACTTTGGAACTTTCAATTCTGCCTCAGTACAGTTACCAAAAGTGTACACAATATTCTAGCTGTGATCTAACTAGTGATTTATATTGTTCCAGCTAACACTCCCTGCTCTTGTATTCAATAGCTCAGCTGAAAAATGGACCATTTGCATCCCATATGCCTTTTGAACCAACTTTTATAACTGTTCCCCTATGTTCTGGGATTTGTGCACAAAATATTCTCTGTTCTGCTACACTTATTATCTAACCATTCATTATGTATTCCCTAGCCATGATCATTTACCCCAATTGCATTACCTTAGTTGCCACTAAACTGAATCATGTTTGCTATGTTTGGTCCCAGTCTGTGAATATCTTTTTTTTTGCAGTCAAGAACTGTCTTCTGTGTCACTATCAAGCAGACTGAAAAATTGAAATAATCCTGAAAGGTAGTTTATTTCTTAATATTTATTCCAAAAAACCAAGGAATGTAGCATTGAGCTGCTGAATCCTTCCAGTCACAGGAACCCACGTTGATCAGGGGCGCTGCCCTGGCAGCAGCCTCTACCTACAGCCTGTCTGTTATTTCTATCTTTTTTATTATTTTTAGTTAGTCCAAAGTGTTGTGTTGGGGGAAACTTTAACTTTTCTATGTGGGGGAGGGGGGCAGGGTAAGGGGGAAACCGTTTCCCAGTCTCTTCCTGGCGGGGACGCGACTATTTCTCCGAGTCGCGTCCTCGCCCCCCACCTCGCGGCCTACCAGCTGGATCGGAGCGGCCTTTCCTGCCGGGGACTGGGAACCGGACCAGGGCTGCTACAGCGGCGGCACAGCGCTGGAGTCATCGCGGAGCGGGCGATGCCTACCTGGGTTGCCGGTTGGAGCTCTGGAGCGTTGGGCCGTTGCTCCAACATCGTGGACCTCTGGTGCGGAGAGCTTCCAACGCGGGCGGCGCTGAACAACACCGAGGAGTCCTGGGGCGCCTTGTAGAGGGCCTACAGCAGCAGTCTCCACCCGGCGCGGCCTGCGGACATTGGAAGCCGCCGACTCCGGTAGGAGGGGGCCGACTCTGGTGTCCACGCCGCTGAGGACGTCCCGCAGCCCCGACGTCGGACTGGTATCATCCCGGCGAGCGGTCCTGGACATCGGGCCGCCCGTAGCTGCAACTGTGGAGGGCTTGGGGAGGCCCTGACCACGGGGAACAGTAGAGGAAGAGACTGACTTTGGTGCCTTCCCACACAGTGGGAAACTTTGGTTCTGCTGTGTGGGGATGTTTTGTGTTGAATTCTATAGTGTGTTGAGTCCTGTTTATTTTTATTGTATGGCTGTATTTTGAATTCATTTCACTGTGCCCTCTGGCACATGTGACAATTAAATTTATCTTGTATCTTGTATCTTGTATCATTATCCATAGATTTCTCCCAACTTTAATCCATTGACACATCCCCATCAATCTACCATATATGAATTTGTCAAACATCTAAAGCCAGCCACCAAATTATTAGATTTAGTTTAATAATTCCACACTTTCATGTAGAATTTAACTGCAATAGAGATGGTGGCAAAATAATTGCTTCAGAACCTCAATCTTTGGGTTTTCTACCCCAAACATGTTCCCGATGTTGGGGGAGTCCAGAACCAGGGGCCACAGTTCAAGGATAAGGGGTAGACCATTTAGAATTGAGATGAGGAAAAACTTTTTCACACAGAGAGTTATCAATTTGTGAGATTCTCTGTCTCAGAAGGCAGTGGAGGCCGATTCACTGGATGCATTCAAAAGAGAGTTAGATAAGGCTCTTAGGGCTAGCAGAATCAAGGGGTATGGGAAGAAGGCAGGAACGGGGTACTGATTGTGGATGATCAACCATGATCACATCGAATGGCGGTGCTGGCTCGAAGGGCCGAATGGCCTACTCCTGCACCTATTGTCTATGTATCTATGCACCCCAAATGCTGCCATTATTCCTAGGAATAATGGCAGCCATCCAACCATTGTCCCAACAGTATTGTGTCTGCCAGATTTGTGTAGGTACTATTCTGCAAAACAGTGTGGGCTTCACTAAACAGAAATCAAATTGTCACAAATCCTAAAGGGAACAATTTCCGTGCTTTTCTGCATCAGTCAGCATATGATTTGAGCAGAAGGAATAAAACACATCTGTATGATTCGCCCAACCAGCCTTCTCAAATTCCCCTCGGAGCAGAGGGATAATATTCTGAGACCCTGACGATGAATGTCGGAGAGGCATGCTTATTGCCTGTTACTGGCACTCACCTGCCACTATCTGCCTTCCTCACAATTAACCCTCAAATTATTTTAATTTACAGGTTTTAGGATTGAATCATGGTAAGACCAACATTTTTTTGGTTTAAATTTTACAAACATGAGCGTTTGACGGCACTGGGCCTGCACTCGCTGGAGTTTAGATGGATGAATTGGGACCTCATTGAAACTTACCGGATAGTGAAAGGCCTAGATAGAGTGGGCGCCGAAAGGATTTTTCCACTTGAACCAGATCAGCCATGATTGAATGGCAGAGTAGACTCGATGGGCCGAATGGCCTACTTCCATTCCTATGGCATGAATTTATGACCATATGAACATTTATTTATTTGCATGTTGTTGCATTCTTTGACTCAGCTCCTTCTCCAAACATTCTAACTCATCATAGTGCCATTCTAGCACCAAATACCCAACACCTAACACCAATGCATTGCAATGGCAATTGGCAAAAGTTGCATCACCGAATACTTCCAACTAAGGCACAGTCATATTTTCATTTGACAGAGAAGGAGGAGGTTTAGCCCCTACTGTTTCTTGCAGTCCCATTCTCCTAATCATTTGTCTGTAACCTATTCTCTCTCTCACATGACCATCAACTACACTCTGATTCTCTTCCGAGAGGTAATTTACAGTGTTCAATCAGCTCATCAACCAGAACATCTGTGGGTTTCAGGAAGAAAACAGAGCACCTCGTGGTAAACCAATGCGGTTTCAGACAGAACCAATTCCACACACATAGCATCAGATGTCAGAATCAAACCTTTGTCGCTGGAGTGGTGAGGTTGCACTGAGTACCCTTTATTCTTCACTCTAATGGTCCAGTGTCAAAGAGTCATGAGAAAAAGACATTTGGATAAGCATGTGGATGGGAAAGGTTTAGAGGGATGTGGGCCAAATGTGGGCAGGTGGGACTAGTGTAGACGGTGCATCTTGGTTACATGGGCAAATTGGGCCGAAACGTCAGTTTCCGTGCTCTATGACCCTATGACTACGAGATGAACAAGAAAGAAATAGGCCCTTCAGTCCATCACGTCCATATAAACCTCTTTGCCCATCGAGCCTAATCACAGTTGCTTGCATTAGGACCAGGTTGGTCTATGCATTGAGTCAATAAAACTGCCTGGAGGTCCTCAGTGTGACAGGCACCATTGATATCTGTCATTTATGTCGTGTCTGTTCAAGTTCCTGTCTAAATGTCTCTTTGAAGTGTGACACTTAAGGCAGACGCCAGACTTGATGATCTGTGGGCTTTTTGTGTTCTGTAACTAAAAAAGACTTTGTTCTTTCACCTGCCAATGTTGTTCAATTTTCCCATTAGAATTCTGGATGAAATACAGTAATTGCAAAGCCCCTTTCCATATTTTCATGCATTTCATGTAATTTATATAATTTATATCTTATTGCATTCCTGGGTTTAAGTTCAGTGCAGCAATATAATTCAAAAACAACTGCGAATATAAAATGTAGTGAGCATTCTCCTTCTCAGACCTCTGATATTCCTCCTGTTAAAATGCATAATATTCACCACAAAACAGAAATGAGGAAAATAATGAATTTGGAAAAGCAGATAGAGTATTAAGGAGAGTACTTTGGACTAATGAGTCTGTATAAAATCAAAGAGGGCTTAATATTCTACTTCTATTAGCAATATATTGCAAAAACCTCCAGTTAATTGCAAGTAAAATGCCCTGTAATACGGGTTGGCACCAGTTCTCAGTGAAATTCATTTTTGTGTTCTCCCTGAATTATTATTCTCTCTGCTTGTAATTATGATTTCTGACTGATATTTAGAGCATGCCAGCTCTCCAAAGTCTTCAACAACATTTATTGATAGGTAATTCAAGTTACATAATATGCTGCAGGACATGAGCCACAAGGGATAACAAGTTGCTTTTTCTTAACAAGCCTTTTGGTAACGTTTAAAGGCTCAGGAGAATTCATGGATCGTCTCCAAACTCCACTGATTACTTGGGACAATAATAATACCATGTATTTTCTGTACAGATGAAGGGGCATTCATTGTATATTGTCTAAACTGAACTTTGCAAGTAATTTATGTTAATGTGAACTAAATATGTAATTTTATAGATCATGATAAATGGTGAAGCAATTAATATTTCTCACAAATCTTTGAAAGGCTAAAGGGAGATACAACCCAGTTTTTTGAAGTTGAAGGGGCCAGACAATGTTCAACACGAGGGTTTAGTTTAGTTTAGTTTAGTTTAGTTTAGTTTAGTTTAGTTTAGTTTAGTTTAGTTTAGTTTAGAGGCACAGCGTGGCGACAGACCCTTTGACCCACCGAGTCTGCGCCAACTAGCGATACCCATACACTAGCTTTATCCAATACACAATACAGGAACAATATACAATTTTTACCAAAGCCAATTAACCTACAAACGTGTAGGTCTTGGAAGGAAACCGGAGCACCTGGGGAAAACGCACACCTTTACGTGGAGAACATGCAAACTCCGTGCAGCCAGCACCCGTAGTCAGGATCGACTCCAGGTCTCTGGCGCTGTAAGGCAGCAACTCTACCACTGCGCCACCATGCCGCCCTGAATGCTTATGTGTAAATCCATAAGAAAACAGAAATTGCAGGATTTCAATATCAGGAAAGCAGAAATGAGCTGACAATTGAGCAAGAAAGAAATTGTCTTTTATATCATCTTATCATGCCATACAAACACACAGCGAGACTGAAAAATAGCAGCTGCTCAATTTAGAATTCATCTCATTCAGTCATGTTGCTTCTAAACATCATAATCCAAATGAATTATGTATTGTAGTCACTGTTTGTTATGAAGGAAAATACACTTTCAATGCAATAAATCCCAGCAACATCAGTGAGATGAATGGCCAGTGAATCTAACCATATAACCATATGGCTCAGATACACTAATCTAGCTGTGATAGTGTTGATTGAGACAGGGCCATTAATCAGAACAGCAGCAGTGATTGTCTGGGACATTCACATTCGATCTGAAACACCTGGAAGGGCACCCCAGTTCCAGCGCCTTAAAAGCTGAGTCCCCTGATATATGTTTGGGCACACTGGATGAACCTCTGTGACATGGTGGGAATACACATAAATGCTAAGGGGAAATCAATTGCTGGAACTGTACTACAACTAAGAACATTTCAATTGGTATGCAAGTTCACCAGGGACAGCTGACTTCAAAGTATTGTAACATTCGGTAATCTTTGAATGGTACAATCACCTTTAAGAACATGGAACATGAAACATAGAACTGGCCAGCACAGGAACAGGCCCTTCAGCCCACAATCTCTGGGCTGAACATGATGACAAGTTAAACTAATCTCCTCTGCCACCATGTGGTCCATATCCCTTCAGTCCTTGCATATCCAGGTGCCTATCAAACAGCCTCTTAAATACCAATATCATATCTGCCTCCATCTCCATTGCGCAACGTTCCATAAACATTAAGACAGGTGCATGGATAGTGTAGGAAGGAACTCCAGATGCAGTAAGCTTGCAGGTACAACAGGCAGTGAAGAAATCAAATCCTACTGCAGTTGTACAGGGCCCTGGTGGCACACCTGGAGTATTGTGTGCAGTTTTGGTTTCCTAGTTTGAGGAAGGACTTCCTTGCTATTTAGGGTGTGCAGCGTAGGTTCACCAGGGATGGTAGGATTGACATATCATGAAAGAATGGATTGACTGGGCTTGTATTCACTGGAATTTAGAAGGATGAGAGGGGATCTTATTTATATACATATAAAATTCTTAAGGGAATGGACAGGATAGACTCAGGAAAAATAATCCCCATGTTCGGGGAGTCCAGAACCAGGGGTCACAGTATAAGAATAAGGGCTAAGCCATTTAGGACTAAGATGAGGAAAAATGTTTTCACCCACAGTGTTGTGAATCTGTGGAATTCTCTGCCACAGAAGGCAGTGGAGGCCAATTCACTGGATGTGTTCAGGAAAGAATTAGATTTAGCTCTTTGGGCTAAAGGAATCAAGGGATATGGGGGAAAAAGCAGGGTCAGGATACTGATTTTAGATGATCAGTCATGATCATATTGAATGGCGGTGCTGGCTCGAAGGGCCGAATAGCCTACTCCTGTACCTATTTTCAATGTTTCTATGCTGGTTGAATAGGACAGCTTTGGAGAAATATGGGCCAAACGCAGGCAGGAGGGACTACTGTAGATGGGGCATGTTGGTTGGTGTGGGCAAGTTGGGCTGAAGGGCCCGTTTCCACACTGTATAACTCTAGAAACATAGAAAATAGACGCAGGAGTAGGCCATTAGGCCCTTCGAGCCTGCACCGACATTCAATATGATCATGGCTGATCATCCAACTCAGTATCCCGTACCTGCCCTCTCCATACCCCCTGATCCCTTTAGCCACAAGGGCCACATCTAACTCCCTCTTAAATAGAGCCAATGAACCACCATCTGTGGTAGAGAGTTCCAGAGATTCACCACTCTCTGTGTGAAAATGTTTTTCTCATCTCGGTCCTAAAAGATTTCCCCTTTATCCTTAAACTGTGACCCCTGGACTTCCCCAACATCGGGAACAATCTTCCTGCATCTAGCCTGTCCAACCCCTTAAGAAATTCAATGCTGGATTATCACACTTTTACTGTACAGAATATTAAAAAAAGGAAAGACTAAGAAAACAGGAAAGTGTGAGCAGGTTAGTCTAACATCAGTGGTGGGAAACACTAGAGTTTATTATATAGGATGAGGTAAAAGCACATTTGGAAAATATTATCAGATTGGCAAAAGCCAGCATAGATATCAGGAATGGAAATCATGCTTGACAAACTTAGTGGATAATGGATGTGGTGAACTTGGATCAGAAACAAGCTGCTGATAAAGTTCACATAAGAGATGAATGTGCAACTTTAAAATGCACAGTACTGGGAGTAGTACATAGGCATGGGTTGAAAGGTGTTGACAGATTTGGAAAAAGGATTAGAACTAAGTGAGGGTGTGGCAGGCAGTAGATAGTGGGGTTCAACTAGTAATGCAGCAGTGATTTGGATGAGGGAACAAATGTAATATTTAAAGCGTGCCGATGAGACATAATTGGGTGGGACTGTGAATTGTGCCGAGGATGCAAAGAGACTTCTAGATGACCCAGATAGATTGAGTGAATAGACAAGACATAGCAGATGTAGTGTGGCAGAACATAACCAGAGAGCTGTGCTGAACCACTAGCTACCCCATTGGACTATCGGACTATCCTTGATCGGACACTGCTGGCTTAACCATGCACTAAATGTTATTCCGTTATCACGCATCTATACATTCTAATGGCTCAATTATAATCATGTACTGTCTCTCTGCCCACGGGTTAGCATGCAACAAATGCCTTTCACTGTACCTCGATACACGTGACAATCATCTAAACACATGTGTGACATGGGTAAATGTGATTATCCACCATGGTAGGAAAAAATAGAAAGGCAGTGTATTATTTGGAGGTTAGATCGGCAAGTGCTGATTAATAAAAGGACTTGGATGTTCTTGTACTGAGGTCAGTGAAAGGAAACAATGGACATTCAGCAGCCAGTTATGAAGCAAATATCATGTTGGCTTTCAAAAGAAGAGATTCTCAAAAGGTCAGGTAACACCTCAAATCCAGGGCCTTGCATCAGAATCAGAAAGAGAGAATGTACAAGGATGTAAGTCTTGAGAGTCGAACCTCTAGGGAGAAGTTGGGTTGGGTAGGACTTTATGCCATGGAGCGCAGGAGGTTGATGGGTGATTTTATAGTCTATAAAATCATGAGGGGCAATATATAGGTTGAATGCACCGTCATTTCCCCAGAGTAGGTTTAAGGTGCGAAGGGAAATGGAAGTGGATATATGTAGTGAACTGTCTGAAGAGGTAAATGAGATGGGTATTACATCTGCATTTAAAAGACAATTGGACAGGTAGACAATAGACAATGGACAATAGATGCAGGAGCAGGCCATTCGGCCCTTTGAGCAGCACCGCCATTCAATGTGATCATGGGTGATCATCCACAATCAGTACCCCGTTCCTGCCTTCTCCCCATATCCCTTGACCCCGCTATCTTTAAGAGCTCTATCCAACTCTCTCTTGAAAGCATCCAGAGAATTGGCCTCCACTGCCTTCTGAGGCAGAGAATTCCACAGATTCACAACTCTCTGGGTGAAAACGTTTTTCCTCATCTCCGTCCTAATGCCCTACCCCTTATTCTTAAACTGTGGGCCCTCATTCTGGACTCCCCCAACATCGGAAACATGTTTCCTGCCTCTAGCGTGTCCAATCCCTTAATAATCTTATATGTTTCAATAAGATCCCCTCTCATCTTTCTAAATTCCAGTGTTTACAAGCCCATTCTATCAACATATGACAGTCCCGCCATCCCGGGAATTAACCTTGTAAACCTACGCTGCACTCCCTCAATAGCAAGAATGTCCTTCCTCAAATTTGGAGAACAAAGCTGCACACAATATTCCAGGTGTGGTCTCACTAGGGCCCTGTACAACTGCAGAAGGACCTCTTTGCTCCTATACTCAACTCCTCTTGTTATGAAGGCCAACATGCCATTCACTTTTTTCACTGCCTGCTGTACCTGCATGCTTACTTTCAGTGACTGATGAACAAGGACCACCAGATCTCGTCGTACTTCCCCTTTTCCGAACTTGACACCATTCAGATAATAATCTGCCTTCCTGTTCATGCTACCAAAGTGGATAACCTTACATGTATCCACATTAAACTGCATCTGCCATGCATCTGCCCACTCACCCAACCTATCCAAGTTACCCTGCATCCTCATAGAATCCTCCTCACAGTTCACACTGTCACCCAGCTTTGTGTCATCTGCAAAGTTGCTAATGTTAGTTAATCCCTTCATTTAAAACATTGATGTATATTGTAAATAGTTGCGATCCCAGCATCAAGCCTGGTGGTACCCCACTAGTCACTGCCTGCCATTCTCAAATGGTCCTGTTAATCCCTACTCTTTGTTACCTGTCTGCCAACCAATTTTCTATCCATGTCAGGGCCCTACACCCAATACCATGTGCTTTAATTTCGCCCACTAATCTCCTATGTGGGACCTTATCAAATGCGTTCTGTAAGTCCAGGTACACTACATCCACTGACTCTTCCTTGTCCATTTTCCTAGTTATATCCTCAAAACATTCCAGAAGATTAGTCAAGCATGATTTCCATTTCGTAAATCCATGCTGACTCGGACCGATCCTGTTACTGCTATCCAAATGTGCCGCTATCTCATCTTTTATAATTGACTCCAGCATCTTCCCCACCACAGACGTCAGGCTAACTGGTCTATAATTCCGTTTTCTCTCTCGCGCCTTATTTAAAAAGTGGGATAACATTAGCTACCCTCCAATCCACAGGAACTGATCCTGAGTCTATAGAATTCATGCAAAGGAAAGGTTTCGAGGGATATTGGCCAAATGCAGGCAGGTGGGAATATTCTAATGGGGCATCTTGGTTGGCTTGGGCAAATTAGGACGAAGGTACTGTTTCCACGCTGTATGACTATGAATAAAAACCTCTCATATTCACACTATACTACGCATACTAGGAACACTTACACTTTACACTTATACCAAGAAATTTACTCATACCAAGCCAACTAACCTACAGACCTGTACATCATTGGAGTGTGGGAGGAAGCTGAAGATCTCGGAGAAAACCCACGTAGTCACGGGGAGAACGTACAAACTCCGAACAGACGGCACTCGTAATCGGGATAGAACTGGGTCTCCGGTGCTGCGATCGCTGTAAGGCAGCAACTCTACCGCTGCGCCACCATGCTGCACACCTGGAGTGCTGGAGTTGTTCAGTGGGTCAAGCAACATCTCATGTGAACCAGGAAGGTGACGCTTCGGTTCAGGATTCCTCTTGGGAACCAAACCGTCGTCTATCCAACTGTGGGTACACAAAAAAACTGGAGAAACTCAGCGGGTGCAGCAGCATCTATGGAGCGAAGGAAATAGGCAACGTTTTCGGGCCGAAACCCTTCTTCAGACTGCGTCTTGTTTTGAAAACCAGCATCTGCAGTTTCTTGTTTCCACATTATCGGAGCTTTGCTGGAAAATATAATGAACTTGTTATCACAGTGATGTTTTTTTACACAAACAGGGCATAAGAATTACCAGAGCCCTGTGAAATATTGACCTTAAATTATAACAAACCATTTTTTATTGATCATGTGACTTTCCCATCAAATTTAATAAACTTTTTATTTTGTCATCTGGTTGGTCAAACCAGAGTTTAAACAAAGGAAAGGCTGTTTTCTAATTAAACATGTAAAATATTACTATGTCAATCCACTGCACTGTTAGATGGATAAAGCTTTCATTATTGGTTTATACTTCCTCACACTGTTAATTGTATGTTTATTTAATAGTGTTAGCAATGTTTGCTAATCATTTCATAATTTTATACAACATTTGGCTGAATAATGTATATGGATATTTATTTTCGAAGGGATTTCATCCAACAGTTTTCTTATACTATTTAATTCAATTCAGTCCAAGCAATTGCCAATATCGAATCAATTAAAAACTCCCTGAAAGCTATTTTTCACAAAATGGTGTAAATCTTTTACATAGCCGTCAAACAGTTACTACTGAGTAAATGCTTTAATATCACACCTGCTGTTGCAACATGTTTGGTAATTATAATTCTTGCATATTATTGTTTGAACAATTTTCTAAATTCACCCTTGTGTTCTAAATATGGTTTGTGCTTCTTAATACCCGTGGGTAACTCATTGAACTCTTACCTGTTTTGGGTGACCTTCAATTCAACCACCTTACAGCTTCATTGAACCTCATTACTATTCTCTGGTAGTCTCTGATCATAGCCATGCACTGTTAACTATCTGACTCTGTGACATTGCAACTTGCCACTGCACTTCAAAAGAAAGTGATTTGGAAAGAGTTATGAACTTCCCAAATTGCACAACCAAGGCAGAGGTAGAGGCGCTGATACCCACTGCATCATCTAAATTGACTATACAGCGTGACAGTTATTTAATTAGTCAGAATTTTCTAATAATTCTTCAGATGGGAAAAGTGCTGAATGAAAACGGGACCAGACCACTTTCACCATAAAGGAAACATAGAATACAGAGCATAGAACGTAAAGCGGTACAGCACAAGAACAGACCCTTTGGTCCACAATGTCTGTGCCGAACATGATGCAAAGACCATCGCTTATCTACCTGCCCGTAATCCATATCCCTCCATTCCCTGTATATGCACAAGCCCATGCAAAAGCCTTTAAATTACCACTAACACATCTGCTTCAATCATCATCCCCAGCAGCATGTTCTGACCACTCACCACCCTCTGTGTAAAAACATACCCCACACATCAGATTCAGAATCAGAATCACACTTTATTCGCCAAGTATATTTTGCAACATACAAGGAATCTCCTTAAAACGTTGCCCCTTCTCAACTTAAAACCATGAGACCTCTGGACTATAACAGCATAAATGATGACAATTTGTCAGTAAGTCCTGACCAGTGTTTTCTGGAAAGCAGAAGACAGATGTTAGTCCGTTTCCACAATGTGGACTGAACCACAAGCATAAACTGAGCAAAGGCTTGCCATATGTTAGTTGTTAACAAATGCATTTAATCCTGAATTTCACCATGAATTTCACAAATAAGTAATTTTATAAAAAGAAATTCAATCCCGAGAAGTGCAGATGGCTTTTTGACAGTACATAAATAATTAGACATTGCATTTTCCATTTGGGATCGGGAATCTGAACCTGAACCAGCCCATTGAATATCATCAGTTTTAAACTTCATTTTGAGTTATAACAGCTTTATGCAACCTAGACTGTTGCTTCTAGAAACATTCTAGCCAGCATGTCAATGTGCTGTGAAAATGCTTTGATTTTGGAACAGTTTCACTTCATGTGCAGATGTGCAGTGCGTTTGCATTCTGGTTTGCAAGTCATTAATTTTTGAATGCAGAATAAATTTCCTGATAGAAATATTTTAAACATATGGGTGAGAAATTCTCTCGTGGAGCACAATGCCTTTCTGTGCTGCGCGGAGAATTTAATCTAAAACCCAGTCACTAAGCATGAGTGGCTCCTTTGTTCAGGAGAAGGCGACTGCTGAAAATTCTTCTGTGTGCAAGAGGCAACGACACATAAACGTTCCTGAGCATGTACGTCAAAGAGTGTACAACATGCAAGATGATGTCACTTAGGGCAGAAAATTCAACGCAGAGCCAAAGTAAATGGCAGTAAAGGAATCGGTAGTAAGGAAGGCACATGCAATGCTAGCATTTATTTTGAGATGACTGGAATATAAAAACAGGGATTGACACAAAAAGTTGGAGTAGCTCAGCAGGACAGGCAGCATCTCTGGAGAGAAGGAATGGGTGATGTTTTGGGATGAGACCCTTCTTCAGAAGAGGGTCTGAAGAAAGGTCTCGACCCGAACCATCACCCATTCCTTCTCTCCAGAGATGCTGCCTGACCCGCTGAATTACTCCAGCTTTTTGTGTCCATCTTTGGTTTAAACCAGCATCCGCAGTTTCTTCCTACACATAAAACAGCCGAGGCTTTATAAGGCACTGGTCAGACCACAGTTGGAGTATTGTGAACAGCTTTGGGCACCATATCTAAGGAAGGACGTCTCTCTGGAGAAGGAAGGATGTGCGGCCATTGGAGAGAGTCCAGAGGAGGTTTACGAGGAATGATTGTGTTAACATATGATGAGCATTTGATGACCTCCACTCGCTGGAGTTTAGAAGGATGCAAGGGGACCTCATTGAAACGTACTGAATAGTGAAAGGCCTGGATAGAGTGGATGTGGAGAGGATGGATCCACTGGTGGGAGAGTCTAGGACCAGAGGAAGAATTTCTTTAGTCAGAGGGTGGTGAATCCGTGGAGATCTTTGCCACAGAAGGCTGTGGAGGCCATCAATGGATATTTTTAAGGCAGAGATTGATAGATTATTGAATAATATGGGTGTCAGGGGTTATGGGGAGGGCAGGAGAATGAGGTTGAGAGGGAAAGATAGATTAGCCATGATTCTCAGGGCAGAAACAGGCCCTTCGGCCCACTGAGTCCGCACCGTCCCGTGATCCTGGTACAGTAGCACCAGGGACAATTTGGAATCTTTACCAAAGCCAATGAGCCTACCAACCTGTACATCTTTGGAGTGTGGAAGGAAACATGAGCACCCAGGGAAAACCCATGCGGTCATGGGGAGAATGTCCAAATTTCGTACAGACAGCACCCGTAGTTAGGATCGAACCCGGGTCTCTGGCGCTGTAAGGCAGCAACTCTACCACTGTGCCACCATGTGTATAGACTTTGTATGATGCTTAGTTTCGAGATGCAACATGGAAACAGGCCCATCGAGCCACACTGACCATAGATCGCCCATTCACACTAGTTTGATGTTAACCCATTCCCTACAAACTAGGGGGCAATTTTACAGAGGCCAATTAACTTTCAAACCTGCACCTCTTTGGTATGTGGGAGGGAAAGAGAGTACCTAGAGGAAGCCACATGTTCACACAGGGAGAATAGGCAAATTCCACCCAAGGTCAGGATTGAACCCGGGTCTCTGGTGCTGTGAGGCAGCAACTCCACCACTGTGCCAGCCTTATGTTGTTCTACATACATCACATTGCACTATTATTATCTGCTTACCTAATATAACTGTTAGTTTATTGTATTATTGTATATTTGCGAGTAGTTGCATTAATATGCCTGTAATGCTGCAGTAAGAAGTCTGGTCGTGGTGCATAGCTTTAAGGTGAAGGGGCAAAGTTTAAAGGAGATGTGCGGGGCATGTTTTTTTTACACAGAGGCTGGTGGGTGCATGAACGCACTGCCAGGGGTAGTGGTGGAGGCAGATACAATCGTGGCTCTTAAGAGGCATTTAGATTGGCACATGCATATGTGAGGAATGGATGGATATGGATCATATGCAGACAGAGAAGATTTGTTTGACCTGCATGGTACTCAGCACAGACATTGTGGGCCAAAAGACCTGTTCCTGTGCTGTCCTTTTCTATCTTGGCTCTTAACTCTTGACACCTGCTTCTGCATCAATAAAAGCAAACCAGCTCCTCTGCTTTAGACTCTGGCAATTTGTCTCTTATAGTTATGTTCTCCTTTGAAGTACTTTCTAAGGGTGTCAGGGGTCATGGGGCGAAGGCAGGAGAATGGGGTTGAGAGGGAAAGATAGACCAGCCCATGATTGAATGGTAGAGTAAACTTAATGGATCAAATTGCCAAAATCTGCTCCCAGAACTTATGTGTTGCTTCATCTCACACTTTCTGATTTTGTCTCTGGAGTCCCGTTAGTTTAGATTTAGTTTAGTTTAGTTTAGAGATACAGCACGGAAACAGGCCCTTTGGTCCACCGGGTCCATGCTGACCAGTGATCCCCGCACATTAACACACTAGGGACAATTTTACATTTATGCCAAGCCAATTAACCTACATCTTTGGAGTGTGGGAGGAAACCGAAGATCTTGGAGAAAACCCACGCAGGTCACGGGGAGAACGTACAAACTCCGTACAGACAGCACCTGTAGTCGGGATCGAACCCGGGTCTTAAACGCTGCAAGCGCAGCTGGCGGTGCTGGCTCGAAGGGCCAAATGGCCTACTCCTGCACCTATTGTCTATTGTAAAGGGCCTGTCCCACCAGCATGCGACTCCATGCGGCAAGCACGACCTAACGTAGTCGCTTGAGCCGTACGGCCTCGCGGGACCGGTCCCACTTCAATCGCCGGAGCGGTATGGAGTTGTGCGGAGCTGGTCACAACATCGCGCGGGGCTCCGAAAAACTGACCGTGTTCAAAAATTCCGCGCGGCAACGGCCTGCCGGCCCGCAGCCGCCTCGACTACGTACGCAGCGCCACGATGGGCGTGCGCAGCGTCTTTACGCCGTACGCAGCGTCTTGATGCAGTACGTCACGCGCAAACTTCCCGCTGACTTCGCTCCAACTTCACGCCACTCACTCGACCTTCGTGTGGCCCCCGCTTCCGGTTTGGTCGCGCTCGCCACATGCAGGTCACATGCTCATGGGACCAGCCCTGTACGGGGATCACTCCACCTCCGCGCGGACCCCGCTTCCGGTTTGGTCGTGCTTGCCGCATGCAGATCGCATGCTTGTGGGACAGGCCCCTTTAGGCAGCACCGCTGCAGCACCGTGCCAACAATAATAATAATAATAATAATTATTATTATAATAATAATATCTTTTATTGTCATCGCACATAAGTGCAACAAGATTTTGATTTGCAGCTTCCATCCAATGTCATAACTTAAATAACTAATAAAATTTAGATTTAGACAGCCCGAGAACACGGTTTGTAAAAAGAACATTACAACAGTAAAACAGTTGAAACAGACTAAAGTGCAGATGTGTCTGTGCGACGTGACCATCCGAGGGAGACAGTCCATGGGGGTGGGGGGTACTCAGCAGGGCCGGTTCAGAGCTGCTATAGCTCTGGGAATTCACGTCACTCGAGGGGCAGCTTTAACTCCAGTCACTGCCCCAGATGGAATGTGAACAATACCCCTGGCCCTCGATGCATTACTTGTCAATGTCAAATTCTTTGCCGCTAAAATTCTCATTGTCCATTTACTCATACCTTCTCTCTGAAGCACTAAATTGTGATTTGATTGCCCCATTGCTTCTATAACCCAATGTCCCATCGCCAGAACTCCAAAACCTGATGTACCATCTCTAATATTCCTCCCCATCCTTTCCCAATGCTCAAACCCAGAAACTCTGATGCTGTGAGGTAGAAACTCTACCAGCTCTGCCCCGAGGCCACTCTATTTTTTCAAAGCCCTTTTGCCTTGGATGCAACTGGAAATGCTGTTCCCATTGTGGGGTTAGAAGATCACTCACCGTTCAACATTCTGAAGCATTGTTGTTAAAAGTGACGGAGTAAAATCCTCCAGGCTTTTTGACTCGCAAAAGAATTGGATAGCAAATTAACATCCATTCCTATGGTTAAAGATATACTTGCTGAGAGTAGCAGGAGACAGCTTCAAGCCTATGTGACAGCTTTCGTGTCTACAATATAACACAGGTGACTTCTGCTATCATTCACAAAGTGCAGCTGCTGATTTCAGAATGGCGGTCCATCACAGCTAAAGGAGAAGATTAATGGCCTTTATTAATATTGTGCCTTGCCCTGTTGAGAAGTGCTTGGAGCAATGTTTATAATGGCACTTGCTTAAGCACAAATGCAAACTTGTCACACTCAATGACACAGCACAGTTACATGACAGCACCCCCCTCTGAGGGTTAAGCATTCAGTTAATTTACTCAAAGTTCAGACTAACCTCTTAACCAGCGATCACAGTTTTGCTTTTGTTACTTTTGTTTGGGCTTTGTTAGGCTGAGTGTACTTAAATGTATGGGTGTGCTGCACAATAAACCCTGATGGAATAGGTTTCAGTGTCCTATTACTGACCTTATCCCAGGCAGTAATTGCAGACATTTTGCAAGGTCATAGGCCACCTAGGCAGCAAAAATATGAGACGATAAAATAAATGTTTTATTTCAGATTGTCGCTGTTTCAGATTTAATCCAGGCATATTTTGGCATTATTTGTGACTGGGATACAATTTCACATATGCCCAATTTAGAGCAGCTAGTTTTGGTAACAGATTTATTCAGATAGGATTTGCTTAACCAATGTGCAAGTTTTTAATATTGATCCTTTCTTTACTGCACACATTCTCATTTTCTATGTGAAGTTAGTTAAATTTATATAACTTTTGCCCATTAAAACCTGAATTGATTCTTACTAATCCAACTGGCTCACAGACGATGTATGGTAATGGAAAATTATGTTTTAAACAAAACTGAAATAGAAATCATCATTTTGTTTAAGAAGGAACTACAGATGCTGGAAAATCAAAGTCTGAAGAAGGGTTTCAGCCCGAAACGTTCGCCTATTTCCCTCTGGTTCTGGATTCCAATGTCCCCTGGTTCTTGATTCCATATGTGACGACAATTAAAACGTTTAAATGCCTAATGTACAACTAAAATTTAGAGATTTTGTGTAGTTGTGTTCAGTTCGGTTATAGGGAAAGATTGAGTAGGCTGGGACTCTATTCATTGGAGTGCAGGAGGATGAAGGGAGATCTTATAGAGGTGTATAAAATCATGAGAGGAATAGAGAGTCTGAGGGGTAACTTTTTCACACAAAAGGGTGGTGGGTGCATGCAACAAGCTGCCAGAGGAGGTAGTTGAGGCAGGGACTATCCCAACGTTTCAGAAACGGTTAGTTAGGTAGATGGATAGGACAGGTTTGGAGGGATATGGACCAATTGCATGCAGGTGGGATGAGTGTAGCTGGGACATTGTTGGCCGGAGTGGGCAAGTTGGGTCGAAGGGCCTGTTTCCACACTGTATCACCCTATGATCTATAATTCTATAACAGTCCAGTGTAGTTAGAGTTGGAAGTCAGATTGTCCCAATAGCTTGAGAAAACCATAGTGAAAAGCTTATTAAATTAGCTTTAGTTGTTAACTTCCAAAATCACGTGATTTGCCATTCTAAGCTCCTTTCATTGCAATGGCATCCCTTTGGATTTACAAAACCTGCATTTCAAGAGAGTTCTTCCTAAGTTTCCATAATATCCTTGATATCACAAGTTCATAAATTATAGGAGTAGAATTAGGCCATTCGGCCCATCGAGTCTAACCGCCATTCAATCATAGCTGATGTCTGCCTCCTAATCCCAATTTTCCTGC
Organism: Leucoraja erinaceus; assembly: GCF_028641065.1. Classification (NCBI taxonomy): domain Eukaryota; kingdom Metazoa; phylum Chordata; class Chondrichthyes; order Rajiformes; family Rajidae; genus Leucoraja; species Leucoraja erinaceus. The sequence continues at coordinate 112,021,347 of NC_073379.1, read as the reverse complement.
CTTCTCCCATAACCCTTGACACACATTCTAATCAAGAATTTGTCTATCTCTGCCTTAAAAATATCTCCAGGCTTGGCCTCCACAGCCCTCTGTACCAATGAGTTCCACAGATTAACTACCCTCTGACTAATGAAGTTCCCCCTCACCTCTTTTCCAAAAGAGTGCCCTTTAATTCTGAGGCTATGACCTCTGGTCCTAGACTCTTCCACGAGTGGAAACATCCTTTCCCCATCCACTCTAACTATGCCTTTCATTATTCGGTAAGTTTTAGTGAGATCCTTCTCAATTCCAGCCCAGTGATATCAAACACTCATCATATGCTAACCCACTCATTCCTGGAATCATTCTTGTAAACCTCCCCTGGACCATCTCCAGAGCCAACACATCCTTCCTCAGATATGGGGCCTAAATTTGCTCACAATAATGCATTATCATTATGTTTTATCATTACACATACATGCTGGGAAACGTAAAATATCAACATATGATTGAGATGCAGTAGCCACTGCTGTGAATAAAATCCTTACCAAAAAGCCAGCAGACCCAGATCAGCTGACCCTGGCTATTTTTTTTCCAATGGACGAAAGAGTCACTGGGCCATAAAGCTTATAATCAGAGGGCATTAATCAGGCCAGTGCTCACTATCTGTTGTGACTGTTGCAATCTTGAGGGCTCTGTGGGCTCAGCCTGTGAATGCATTTGCCATGTCAGCTTCCCTGGTAAGTGGCCTTTATGCTGGTGGTAAACCTTACTTCGACAAACAGTGTCATGCAGCCACTTTTGCTTGTAGAAAATGACAGATTGCCTTAAAAAGTCTAGTTCAAGAAACATTTCTCCTTGGCCTGCAAGTTCCCAGGTGGTATTTTGAGGAAAGGCTCTTCCAGCCAGAGCTCCCATTTTCCCCTGCCCATTGCAAAGTCAAACTGCCCTGGCATGTATCCTCCATGATTATACAGATACCTAAAACACTAACTTCTCGCAAGTAAAATAATCAACCAAGCCAAGTGCTGCCCCAGACACCAGCTTCAACTTTTGGTTCTGGGTGACTGGGCAAGTGCCTTCTTTTGAGCTACAAATGATACCCCAACAAACCAGCAATAATTGGCACTCCTGTTAATAAATGCCTGTGGAGGAGTTATCCCTTATGTTAGAATTTTCTCCCTGATGACTGGTCCACACTGACTGTAACTCACACATAGAGTCATGGAGTCATACAGCGTGGAAACGGGTCCTTCACCCCACTTGCCCACCCCTCATCCTCCGGTGCTTCAAGCAATAAAGTCCTAGCCTGCTCAACCTCTCCCTATAGCTCTGGCCCTTGTGTCCTGGCCTCTAAAACGATCCTATCCATATCCCTGTCTAAATGTTTTTTAAACTTTACAATAGTCCCAGCCTTGTGCAGTGACTACCTGCCTACTTGCAGCTCATTCAATAGACCAACCACCCTTTGTGTGACTATGAAAAAGTTACCCCTCAGGTTCCTTTGCATTAAACTTTCTCACCTAAAAACCACCTGCTAATGTCACCTATGTAACCCAAAGTGCTGGAGTAACTCGATTCCCCTGCTCTGGTTCAAGAGATCCCTCTGTGCGGGACTTTACCCGATCGATGAAAAGACCTCTCGGAATTTTTGTACACCTATGGAAACATAAAATCACCCCCTCTAGATCCCAATGTTGGGCAAGTGCAGGGGCCACAGTCTTAGAATAAAGTCCTAGACCTGAAAACCTCTCCCTATAGCTCTGGCCCTTGTGTCCTGGCAACATCTTTGTAAATCTTCTCTGCACACTTTCCAGCTTGACAACATCATATCTGTAATTCAGTTTTACAAGAGTACTGCCTTGTGCAGTGACTAATGCCATACTTGATTGCTCCATGCATGCATAGAAACACCCAAAGCTGTTGCTATGTTATTGAGCTATGAAGAAGCATTGTTGCCATGAGTGTTTTTGCATCACACTTGATCTCATGGTCCATAAAAACCACATGCTATGTCACTGAAGCCTAACCCAAAGTGCTGGAGTAACTGATTGATTGAGGCAGTGCAGTGTAGGTCCACGAGATTGATCCCTGGGATGGCGGGACTGTCAAATGAGGAAAGATTGAAAAGACTAGGCTTGTATTCACTGGAATTTAGGATGAGGGGAAATCTTATGGAAACATATAAAATTATAAAAGGACTGGACAAGCTAGATGCAGGAAAAATGTTCCCAATGTTGGACGAGTCCAGAACCAGGGGCCACAGTCTTAGAATAAAGGGGAGGTCATTTTAAGACTGAGGTGAGAAAAAATGTTTTCACCCAGAGAGTTGTGAATTTATGGAATTCCCTGCCATAGAGGGCAGTGGAGGCCAAGTCACTGGATGGATTTAAGAGACAGTTAGATAGAGCTCTAGGGGCTAGTGGAGTCAAGGGACATGGGGAGAAGGCAGGCACGGGTTATTGATAGGGGATGATCAGCCATGATCCCAATGAATGGCGGTGCTGGCTCAAAGGGCCGAATGGCCTCATCCTGCACCTATTTTCTATATTTCTATGTTTCAACTCAATGGAGTTAACTCATACAACATTTCTGCAGGACTTGAATAGCTGGTGTTTCCCTTTGGGATCCTTCTTCATAGTCTAGTCTTTGTATTGGTGTACAATTGTCAGTGTTAATACAGGGAGCAGATTTCCATATTACTGCTGATTTCCATGCAATATTTCAGCATGTTTAACCCGCAGTCTTTGCGAAGCATTCACCCTGGCTTGTGTAATTCCTCCATAATTGGGGTGTGGGGTCGGGGGAAGGGGGTAGATAGCAGAGTTGAGGATTAGATTTCCCTGTGTTCTGGGGGATATATACATCACAGCTTTCAGCTCCTTCGTGACCTTGGAGAAAAGGAGGTGATCCCCTGGTGACAAGGGAGTTGAATTTTCCCTGGCATAATTACTTTTCACAGACTGCAGGCTTCAATCACCTGGCAGAGGGCATGGCATTCACTCTAATCATGAAGGATGTTTCCGTTCTCCCAACGTGAGCATTAGTGTGAAATTTCATTTATTTTTCTTCCGAGTTTGCATTAATCATTATGGTGACTCAGAGCAGTTTTATTATTTGCTTTTTGGGATATAGGTGTTGGTGACAAGGCTGATGATTCTTGTCCCATCCTCAGTTACCCTGAGGCTTGATAGAACTGAATTACTTTTAGTTTCGTTTAGAGACACAGCGCGGAAACAGGCCCTTCACCCCACCGAGTCCACACCAACCAGCGATCCCCGCACATGTATGCCCCTGTCCCACTAGGGAAACCTGAACAGAAACCTCTGGAGACTTTGCGCCCACCCAAGGTTTCCGTGCGGTTCCCGGAGGTTTTTGTCAGTCTCCCTACATGCTTCCACTAACTGCAACCTCAAGCAACCACCTGCAACCTCCGGGAACCGCATGGAAACCTTGGGTGGGGCGCAAAGTCTCCAGAGGTTTCCGTTCAGGTTTCCTAAGTAGGACGGGGGCATTACACTATCCTACACACACTAGGAACAATGTACATTCATACCAAGCCAATTAACAGACAAAACTGTACGTCTTTGGAGTGTGGGGAGAAACCGAAGATCTCAGAGAAAACCCACGCAGGTCATGTGGAGAATGTACAAACTCTGTACAGACAGCACCCATAGTCAGGATCAAAGCCGGGTCTCTGGCGCTGTAAGGCAGTAGCTCTACCTGTGACACCCTGATATCAAGTGAATCCTGCAATAGTGGATTCAAGTAAGCCACTGAGAGATGACTAGAGTATAAGTGGAAGGATGTCAGACTTCCTTACCTAAAGAATTTTAATAAGCCATTTTTCAATTTTACAATTCAACACCGGCACATGGTGCGTAGCGGTATCGGTGGCTCTGCTGCGAACACCGTGGGCCAGAGACTCGGTATTTTTTGATGTTGATAACTAGTCGCTCCGCTTGGGTGTTGTGTGTTAGAGGAGATTGGTTGTTCTCCCTGTGCACCTGTGTTTGGGTTTTCGGGGACCGATGGTGGCACTCTAAGACAGTTTCCTCCTGACACTCCAAAGATGTCCAGACATTTGTAGTTGCATATAGGCTTTGGTAAAATTGAAAATGGCCTGTGCCCGAATTTTTGTAGAATAGTGTAAAGGCCTTGTTCCACTTTCCCGAGTTACTCACGAACTCTCCCGAGTTTTCCGCTTGATTCAAACTCGGAGAATTACGGTAACAATGGACATTTTTCAACATGTTGTAAAAACGTCCCGACTTACCTGATGCTCCAGTTCCTACGGCTGGCATTACGAGCTGCTACGAAACATCTATGGACTCCTAAGGCCTCCTACGGACACGCTACCGACATTCCCCGAATTCGAATCGGGGAAAACTCGGGAGAGTTCGTGAGTAACTTGCGAAAGCAGGACAGGGCTTTAAGCGTGCGGGGATCGCTGGTCGACTCGAATCCAAAGGGCCCGAAGAGCCTGCTTCCACGCTGTATCTCTAAACTAAACTAAACTAAACTGCTATAAGGTCATTGTTATTGATAATATTGTGTTAAAAAAAAAACAATTTTGTGGAAAGAATCAATCTTTACTTGCCTTTTAATGAATTCCAATTTTCATCATATCATAATCAGGTTTCAACTTATATACTTCTGGATACTTTTGTCAAAACAAAATGCCTTCATTAGCTGGGAAAGCTTAACGCTGGGTGCCTGAACTGGGAAGGGTGGTGTTTTTTACTGGTATCCATAGAAACATAGAAACATAGAAATTAAGTGCAGGAGTAGGCCATTCGGCCCTTCGAGCCTGCACCGCCATTCAATATGACCATGGCTGATCATCCAACTCAGTATCCCGTACCTGCCTTCTCTCCATACCCCCTGATCCCCTTAGCCACAAGGGCCACATCTAACTCCCTCTTAAATATAGCCAATGAACTGGCCTCAACTACCTCTGTGGCAGAGAGTTCCAGAGATTCACCACTCTCTGTGTGAAAAAAGTTCTTCTCATCTCGGTTTTAAAGGATTCCCCCCTTATCCTTAAGCTGTGACCCCTTGTCCTGGACTTCCCTAACATCGGGAACAATCTTCCTGCATCTAGCCTGTCCAACCCCTTAAGAAGTTTGTAAGTTTCTATAAGATCCCCTCTCAATCTCCTAACCGGGATGGAATACTTTTGTGTTGGCCGTTTGATATCAAGTGAAGAGAAATGAAGTTGAACTCATCCACCTGGCTATGCAAAAACACTGCAGGCTAAACACATGGTCTCACTTTGGTACATTTGTTTTACTAATATTTTTTAAAGTAAATTGATACATAATGATGCATAAAGGCCTTGGGTCAAAGGAGTGTGAATGAAACATATTAGCTGGCTGTCAAGGTCATGAGGTACAGCCACCAGGAAGCCGATGGTTTAATTTCAATAGCATTTGACAATGGATGCAAGGATTGCAACGTCTGATGAACCTGCTCCTGTGTGACCCCACACAGCACCACAGAAAATTCAAGCTTCCACCTCATTATTATGATTTTAGCATCCAGATAATTCAAACTCACTGTTTATTGTCTTAGCACATACCCACAGGGTCCAATTTCATGAATGGCTAGCACCATTTAAAGTGGCCTGGTGTTGATTGAAGCCATGCTTATTTCACAGATTCTGGAAGATTGAACTAAACCATGACAAAGCACAGAAAAAAGCCAGCAGTCATTTTTTTAGACGAGACTTTGGACACCCTGTAATCATAAAAAATCATCATTAGTATTTTAAATGACCATCCCACCATCTTGGTCGAATGGTAAAAATTTGATCATACATTTTGCATTTTATTGCATCTCCTGCTTCAATAACTAACTATTATTTTGAAGCGACAGAACACTTTATCTACACTGAAGATAGACACAAATGCTGGAGTAATTCAACGGGACTGGCAGCGTCACTGGAGAGAAGGAATGGGTGATGTTTTGGGTCAAGACCCTTCTTTGCGCGGATAGTCAGGAGAGTGGAAGGGTACTGAGGACATGTAAGGTGTGAAAAGAACAGATCAAAGCAGATGATGATCAAGGAAATGTAGAATGGTTCAGTGTTGGATGAGGGGAAGGTGACAACGAGGCATACAAACAGTAATATTAATCAGGAGGACAGTAAAACTAGTTGGAGAACTAGGGTGGGGGAGAGACGGAGAGAGAGGGAAGGCGGCCCCTGGTGGTTAGCCACTCGTGGTGCAACCCCTGGGCTCTGGGGGTTGGGTCATGTGACTTGGTTTGGTGGGAAGAGTGTGTCACGGGTCTCCCCTGAGGTATATATACTGCTGGTAACACCCTTGTTGTGGTTGTGAGAACTGTACTGTGTTAATCTAATAAAGATCACTTGCGTCTCGCAATAACTTGAAGTTAGAGAAATCACAAGTTATACCTCTGGTGCCCAAGCAGAATATGAGGTGCTGTTTGATTTACACATGTAAAATATTAAATTAGTAGTTGTTCATGTGACACTGTTGATGGAACCTTCAACATCGCCTGTGGTTCTCTGATCCCTGATGATTCTATCCCCCCCAAACACTCTCCATTCTAACAGGCACATGCCTATTTGTAACCACAGGAGATGCAACACCTCTTCTATTGCCTCTTCCCTTAATGTTGTGCAAGCTCTTAGAGAGTCTTTCCAACTGATGCACTTGCATTTGTTCCAATGAAGCCTATTTGACAAGGTCCCCGACGCTTGGCTGGTCCAATGTGTTTGGGCACTTAGGGTCAAAGATCTACTGACTAATTGGATCCTAAATTAACGGTGAAAGGAGGCAGAGATAGAGGTACAGGGATACCTTTCTAACTAGAGTCTGTGACCAGTGGGGTTGTATTATAAGGGTTAAAATGCAGGTTTTCTCAGCCGATATTGACCACTGCTTTTAGCACTCATCGAACAAGCAGACTCGCTCAGAAAAACAATTAAGGGCTTAGGAAAATCATTTTGGTCACTTGGAAGAAGGAGTAAATTACGAGACCTCTGATCATGCAGCTTCAAGGACATATAATTGTAAGACAAGAGAAACCTTTCTTCCCAGAGACATCTGAGATTTAGCTCGGCAAAATAACCTATGTTCTCATACCTAGTTAAAGAACACATGGTCGACTGCAGTTTGTAGATTAGTGAAGTAGCAGAGACTTACTGAGTGCAAGCTGTGAATGAGTTCACTGGACTTCATCTCATATCCTGACCCTGAATGCTGCCAGGACCCATCAGTTCACTTATTTTGCTTGGTATGCCGTAGACTATTGATTTATCTGACATCAAGTAAGCCCTGCACCCCCTCTCTTTCCATCATTGCCCCACCCAAGTCGTACTAGCTTCAAAGCCGCCCTGTTCTCATTGACTGTAACTCGTTTTTATCTAGCCCACAGCTAACAATAGCCTGTTTTTTTTTATCACAGATACTTTTTTGCATATTATTCATTTGATCTACATCTCCCTACATCACTATCTATATCTCTCGTTTCCCTTTCCCCCTGACTCTCAGTCTGAAGAAGGGTCTTGAAACAAAACATTATCTATTCCTTTTCTCCAGATATGCTGTCTGATCCGCTGAGTTACTCCAGCTTTTTGTGTCTATCTTCGGTTTAAACCAGCAACTGCAGTTCCTTCCTACACAGTTCACCATTAACGTCAGGCCGATGTTAAAGGAGTCATCAGCATGTTTTAGAAAGGTGCGAGACTCACTATATGGTTGTTTTGTTGATAGTTTATTGTTGGCTTAAGGGGTGTGCAGGCGGGAGGTCGAAGGATGAGAAGCCAAAGTGAAGAAGTGGAAGTCAAGATACTGAAGAGAAACAACGGCGAAAAGCCAAATAACCAACCGGACACGACGCCTAAAAGCCAAATAACCGAAAGAGCACTACGCCAAACAGGATATGAACCCAGATGTACTCCACGCCGAATGGACAATACGCAGAACGGACGTGACGTCGAAAAGCCGCTGAACGGACATGACGCCTCCGGGGACGAGATTTGTCCGAGACCTTGTCAGCAATTGGTCCAGACTCCCGCGTCCATCACATCACTGGCCGGGGGAGACGGGAGGGTGGGGGGGGATTTTTAATTTCCTTCTCCCCTTTTGGACTTTCCTGAATATAAAATGAAACCCCGTGTGATTGGAACTTTCGGTTGATGATAAAATGATAATCCAAATTGGTTCCATAGATATTTATACCAACAGTAACGCTGTAACAATTATATTTTGACCACCACAACACTGGCTCTCCCTTGTCCATTTTACTAGTTACATCCTCAAAAAATTCCAGAAGATTAGTTAAGCATGATTTCCCCTTTGTAAATCCATGCTGACTTAGATCTTGTTACTGCTATCCAAATGTGCGGCTATTTCATCTTTTATTATTGACTCCAGCATCTTCCCCACCACCGATGTCAGGCTGTAGCTACTTGTCCCAGTAGCGTGTTTTTACTTGGACCACCCGTCACTCCCTATTTAATTTATTTCAGTATTGTACAGCAGCTAATCTACAGACGGTATTGATTCGTTCGAATTCCACCTTATCTGCCCATTCCTGCACACCTTTTGCTGTCTCAGTCAAGGTCACAGTGTTTTTCCAGGGTGGCTAACTCCTTTTATAACCATATAACCATATAACAATTACAGTACGGAAAACAGGCCATCTCGGCCCTTCTAGTCCATGCCGAACACATAATCTCCCCTAGTCCCATCTGCCTGCACTCAGACCATAACCCTCCATTCCTTTCCCGTCCATATACGTATCCAATTTATTTTTAAATGATACCAACGAACCTGCCTCCACCACTTCCACTGGAAGCTCATTCCACACAGCTACCTCTCTCTAAATAAAGAAGTTCCCCCTCATATTACCCCTAAACTTCTGTCCCTTAATTCTCAAGTCATGTCCTCTTGTTTGAATCTTCCCTACTCTCAATGGGAAAAGCTTGTCCACATCAACTCTGTCTATCCCTCTCATCATTTTAAAGACCTCTATCAAGTCCCCCCTTAACCTTCTGCGCTCCAAAGAATAAAGCCCTAACTTGTTCAACCTTTCTCTGTAACTTAGTTGCTGAAACCCAGGCAACATTCTAGTAAATCTCCTCTGTACTCTCTCTATTTTGTTGACATCCTTCCTATAATTAGGCAACCAAAATTGTACACCATACTCCAAAATTGGCCTCACCAATGCCTTGTACAATTTTAACATTACATCCCAACTTCTATACTCAATGCTCTGATATATAAAGGCCAGCACACCAAAAGCTTTCTTTACCACCCTATCTACATGAGATCCCACCTTCCGGGAACTATGCACAGTTATTCCTAGATCCCTCTGTTCACCTGCATTCATCAATTCCCTACCATTTACCATGTACGTCCTATTTTGATTTGTCCTGCCAAGATGTAGCACCTCACACTTATCAGCATTAAACTCCATCTGCCATCTTTCAGCCCACTCTTCCAACTGGCACTAAATCTCTCTGTAGACTTTGGAAATCTACTTCATTCTCCACAACACCCCCTATCTTAGTATCATCTGCATACTTACTAATCCAATTGACCACACCTTCATCCAGATCATTGATGTACATGACAGACAACAGTGGACCCAACACAGATACCTGAGGCACCCCACAAGTCACTGGCCTGCAACCCGATAAACAGCCATCCACCATTACCCTCTGGCATCTCCCATTCAGCCACTGTTGAATCCATCTTGCTACTCCACCATTAATACCCAACAATTGAACCTTCTTAACCAACCTTCCATGAGGAACCTTGTCAAAGGCCTTACTAAAGTCCATATGGACAACATCCACTGCTTTACCCTCATCAATTTCCCTAGTAACCTCTTCAAAAACATTCAAGAAGATTAGTCAAACATGACCTTCCAGGCACAAATCCATGTTGACTGTTCCTAATCAGACCCTGTTTATCCAGATGCTTATATATATTATCTCTAATTATCCTTTCCATTAATTTGCCCACCACTGAGGTCAAACTAACAGGTCTATAATTGCTAGGTTTACTCTTAGAACCCTTTTTAAACAATGAAACAACATGAGCAGTATGCCAATCCTGTGGCACTATTCCTGTTTCTAATGACATTTGAAATATTTCTGTCATAGCCCTGCCATTTCTACACTAACTTCCCTCAATGTCCTAGGGAATATCCTGTCAGGACCTGGAGACTTATCCACTTTTATATTTTTCAAAAGTGTCAGTACTTCCTCTTCTTTGAATCCCATAGTTTCCATAGCTACTCTACTTGTTTCCCTTACCTCACATAATTCAATATCCTTCTCCTTGGTGAATACTGAAGAAAACATATTGTTCAATATCTCCCCCATCACCTTTGGCTCAAGCAGAGATTTTTTATGCAAAGATATGCAAAGATTTTATAATCTTTCCATTTCAGATTCATGTTTGCCGACACACCATTTCCTCAGTGCAGTGCCAAGTGTTCCTCCCACGTGTGAGAAACTCTTTTTTTGGGGAGAAGCCCGCTCCCTCCAAACATTTAATGATCAAATACAGCTGCTTTTATCCTTCAAATCTTTGTCCAAGGACTTGGGTGATCGCCATTTGGTAGACAAGCTACAAAACCCCTCAGAGTTGTCCACATTACACTTCATGCTGCCTCAGCAAAGCCACCAACATAATCAAGATTGAAAAGACTAGGCTTGTATTCACTGGAGTTTAGAAGGATGAGGGGGTATCTTATAGTAACATATAGAATTATAAAAGGACTGGACAAGCTAGATGCAGGAAAAATATTCCCAATGTTGGGCGAGTCCAGAACCAGGGGCCACAGTCTTAGAATAAAGGGGAGGTCATTTAAGACTGAGGTGAGAAAAAACTTTTTCACCCAGAGAGTTGTGAATTTGTGGAATTCCCTGCCACAGAGGGCAGTGGAGGTCAAATCACTGGATGGATGTAAGAGAGAGTTAGATAGAGCTCTAGGGGCTAGTGGGATCAAGGGATATGGGGAGAAGACAGGCACGGGTTATTGATTGGGGACAATCAGCCATGATCACAATGAATGGCAGTGCTGGCTCGAATGGCCGAATGGCCTCATCCTGCACCTATTTTGCATGTTTCAATGTTTCTAAAAAGAAGACATCATTAAGACAACAATGAAACGGCAACTAAACAACAACCGAACTGTGAATCTCATGCACGGTGTGGACCCCTTTATGAGCAAGCACCCTGGTCTCGAGAACTCGAGGGGCCCGGCACCATTTGAGATCCCAGTCCACGGTGAAGTGCTAACAGCAGACAACAAATAAATTGGATTTTATGGTGAGAAGGGCTGGAGGGTTATGGTAACCCTCACAGGGAAAATAATATACGGACTTGTAGGGGAGATGGCCTGTTTAATGTAATTGATGGTTATGGGTTATATGGTTATAACCCAGCTTAGGTGAGAAGCTTGGAACCCTCACCTTACCATAAGGTGGAATGTAATGTAAGAGTTAAGGGGACCCAGCATCGGCGGACCTCCATGACGGAGCGGGGAGGGGGAGAGGGGGAGGGGGAGGGGAGGGAGAACAAAGGGGGATCTGGTGCGGTGGAATTTGTTACTTTAGAAGTTCCCTTTATGGGCAACTATTCACATACCTTGGCAAAGAATTTCTCTGGAATTCGTCACATGTGACTATAAAGTATTCAATTCAATTCAAAACAGGCTTTTCAGTTATAATGGGGTTGTAAAAAGAGGCATAGATAAGGTTCGGTGGTCAAAATCTGTTCCCCATGGTACTGGTGTCAAACCACCTGATAGGGCAACAGATGTCATGAGGTACATTTCTCAGTATGTTGATCTGGTGATGATTAAGAGTTTTTATTCCTCTCATGTTTTGAGTTAGTCTTCTAGTCAGTTCTGTGACAGATATACATCGAAAACACAAACCAACAGAGATGAATATTAATGCCATAATATAATAAGAAGGAACTGCAGAAGCTGATTTACACCAAAGGTAGACACAAAATGCTGGACGCAAACCCCGAAACACCACCTATCAATTTTCTCCAGAGATGCTGCCTGTTGTAGGGGAAACAATAATGAGGGTGAATAACGAGTAAATTGGGATGTGGATTGTGCTAATGCAGTGACAGGAAACCGTAGACAAAACTTAACAGGGATTCCAGTGTTAACTAGACTAAGTGGGACCCGTTGGGTCCCATGTTCACACGGGAGGGCTGGTCCCACAACGCAATATTCCACCTCTCCACCAATTCCAATATTGGTGGCCAGTTGGGGGTGGGGTGCTTTCTGGAGCACTAGTATGTGTGTTGTGGTCCGAAGGGACTGGTTTCCAGAGGGCTAGTATGGACATTGTGGGCCAAATGGATTATTGGGCTGGCAGCTCAGTCATTCAGGCCTGGTGGGCTGGCAGCTCAGTCATTCAGGCCTGGTGGGCTGGCAGCTCAGTCATTCAGGCCTGGTGGGCTGGCAGCTCAGTCATTCAGGCCTCAGTCATTCTGTATATAAGATCTCATTTTGTCTTTGGTCAACTCTCTGTAATTAAGACCTTGATTTACTGTTGATCAACTTTCTGAATAATCTTGTCATCTGAGAATATAAAAAATGTACCAAAGTCACACTTGACAGGCCAGCTTTGGCTGGCGTCCTGGTGTGCCAAGCACCAGTTTATATAAATTACCCGTTACTGCAAACACAAACTCTGCATGGCCAGTCCATTTGGCTCTTACACTGCTTAACCCGATAAGTTTCTCCAGCATTTTGTATCCATCTTTAATAGAAACATAGAAATTAGGTGCAGGAGTAGGCCATTCGGCCCTTCGAGCCTGCACCGCCAGTCAATATGATCATGGCTGATCATCCAACTCAGTATCCCGTACCTGCCTTCTCTCCATACCCTCTGATCCCCTTAGCCACAAGGGCCACGTCTAACTCCCTCTTAAATATAGCCAATGAACTGGCCTCGACTACCCTCTGTGGCAGAGAGTTCCAGAGATTCACCACTCTCTGTGTGAAAAAAGTTCTTCTCATCTCGGTTTTAAAGGATTTCCCCCTTATCCTTAAGCTGTGACCCCTTGTCCTGGACTTCCCCAACATCGGGAGCAATCTTCCTGCATCTAGCCTGTCCAACCCCTTAAGAATTTTGTAAGTTTCTATAAGATCCCCTCTCAATCTCCTAAATTCTAGAGAGTATAAACCAAGTCTTTCTTCATAAGACAGTCCTGACATCCCAGGAATCAGTCTGGTGAACATTCTCTACACTCCCTCTATGGCAATAATGTCCTTCCTCAGATTTGGAGACCAAAACTGTACGCAATACTCCAGGTGTGGTCTATTAACGCTGGGTAATATTAACGCTGTTACATACAATTTTCTCTGCATTCATCACCTCAGTTATAGGCACTACTGTATGAGCATAGCATTTTCATGTAATGGCTGCACTAATATCCATTCATATCTGCGGAATAAACCACAATCCATTTTGAAGTTATTGTCTATTGTCTATTGAAAGATAATAAAAGGGTATAATGTTGGACCACAACGATGTTAGCACAAGAGGCATAGCTAGTAGAGTTCCTGCTTCTTTGCTCCAGCATTTTAATCTCTTGGCCACTGTAAATTGTCCCAAGTGTGCAATTGAGTGGTGGAATCAAAATAACGTTCATGGAGTGAGAAACGAATAAACATTGGATTAGTGTTGGATTAGTTTAAATAAATGAATAATGGTCAGCAACCCCTGTTTGTGCGATGGATGACTGAATGATTCTGGAACATTCTGTCAGAGAGAATCTGCCTGCATTCATCACTGGCCTGCATGGTAATACCTGATATCTGGAAACATTATAAAATTAACAAACCAACCCATTAAAAAATCAATGACTTATTTATTTATCAATGAGGAAATATTTAACGAATAAAATATTAAAAGTTTGCAATTCAAAAGAAGCAAATTACCGTAGCAATTTATCGGGATGCATCACAGCACGGTTTGGGAGACATTGCAGAGAATTGTGGACGCAGCCCAGACCATTACAGAAACCAACCTCCCTTCCATTGGCTCCATTTACACTTCACCCTCCATCTACACCTCACGCTGTCTCTGCAAGGCCAGCAGCATCATCAAGGACAAGTCGCACATTGGCCACTCCCTCCCCTCCCCTCCCCCCCCCCTCTCCCATTGGGCAAAAGGTATAGAAGCATGAAAACGCACACCTCCAGATTCAGGAACAGTTTTCCTCCAGCTGTTATCAGGCAACTGAACCATCCTACCAATGACTAGAGAGCAGTCCTGAGCTACCTACTATCTACCTCATTGGAGATCCTCAGACCCTTTGATCAGATGTTACTTTACTGGAGTTTATCTTGCACTAAAAGGTTATTTGCGGTATCCCCTTTATCGTGTATCTGTCCACTGTGGATGGCTTGATTGTAATCATGTATTATCTATCTGTTGACTAGTTAGCACACAACAAAAGCTTTTCACTGTACCTCGGAACATGTGACAATAAACTAAGCTGACCTAACTAAACTGCTTTCCTTGGTCTCTCACAGTTATTCCACTCCATTTTAATGAATGGACTCACAGTCTCTCTCTCAGGTCTACCCTGCCTTGGGCTTAGCAGGCAGTTTCCCCACTGTAACTGTTGTGGAATTGCGGGAATGTCCTACTCTGTGTGAAGTCCAACATCAGACTAGAATCAGGGACCCACCAATAAGCCACATCCTGGTGGCACTTATGTTGAAAAATGCCAGGAGCTTGGCATTGAACAGCCAGTAATCCCAGCAAAATCCATAACAAACAACATCATGCCAATTAACTTCCTTTAATGCGTCACTACACTGGTCTGTAAAGTGGATTTCTATTGGGTTTCATCATTTACTTTTAGCTAAATGCAAGTTTGAGAGAAAGTACTGCCTTTCACATCTGGTTTGGACAATTTAAAATGTTGGAGGGGCTTCCAAACCACTGGAGCCAAGACCAGATATCTGAAATTTATCCAACTCCTGAGGTTTCCATAGCAGTACGACAGCTAGGGTGGGTAGTCTTTGGTCTCATCAGTGGTTTCAGCAAGGCCTACTAATTCCCTGGGATTGTTGATTCACTGGTTATGACCACAGTCAAAGTTGTGTGTCTCAGCAGATCCAGTATAACAGCAGAAGAACAAGGGACCCTTGGCCAGGCACTTTCTGGAGAGAGACAAATCAATCTAATGTTTCGGTCAATGATCTTTCATCCAGCAACTTTTTGTCTTTAATTCTCCATTCCCAGATAGACAATAGATAATAGACAATAGACAATAGGTGCAGGAGTAGGCCATTCGGCCCTTCGAGCCAGCACCGTCATTCAATGTGATCATGGCTGATCATCCCCAATCAGTACCCCGTTCCTGCCTTCTCTCCATATCCCCTGACTCCACTATTTTTAATACCTAACTAGCTCTCTCTTGAAAGCATCCAGAGAACCTGCCTCCACCGCCCTCTCAGGCAGACAATTCCACAGACTCACCACTCTCTGTGAGAAAAAGTGTTTCCTCGTCTCCGTTCTAAATGGCTTACTCCTTATTCTTAAACTGTGGCCCCTGGTTCTGAACTACCCCAACATCGGGAACATGTGTCCTGCCTCTAGCATGTCCAAACCCTTAACAATCTTATATGTTTCAATGAGATTCCCTCTCATCCTTCTAAACTCCAGAGTGTACAAGCCCAGCTCCCTCCATTCTCTGCCATGTTTTTGGTTTTCAAAGTAGAAGTTTTCAAAGAATGGTGAAAGGATTAGTGTCAGAATTAGATCTGTGTGTGAAGGGAACTCAGGAATAGTTTCTTCCCCTCTGTTACCATGAGCGAGGATCCTGTTTGTTACACCTCTACCACATTGAGGACATTGGACTTTGTCTATGGAACTGCTACATGAGCTACAATGCTAAGAACTACATTCTGCATTCTTTAACTTACCCTTTGATTTGTCTATTGTACGTGTTTGAACTGATAGTATCTATGTAAGATATATCTGATCTATTTGGATAGCATGCAAAGTATAGATTTTCATTGCATCTTGGTACATTTGACCTTTGAACATTTGACAAATGTTACAGAAGGTTGTGGAGGCCATCAATGGATATTTTTTAATGCAGAGATCGATAGATTATTGATTAGTGCGGGTGTCAGGGGTTATGGGGAGAAGGCAGTAGAATGGGTTTGAGAAGAAAAGATAGATCATCCATGATGGGCCGAATGGCCTAGTTTTGCTCCTATCATTTATGAACTTATAAATACTGAACCTAAACCTTAGCCACATAGGACCTAAAGTAAGACTTTTTTGTTGAAATGGGATGGAAAAGATTTCAATAAGTAGTAGTCAGCAGCCTTGGGAATCAAAGTAGAACATCAACACATCAAAAATCACTCAAGATCAATTGAACTAAATCTAGAGCAGCATGAGATTGTCGGATAAGAACAAAATAAGTTGAGGTGGAAAGGTTCATCTTCAGTACAATTTAAAATTCAAAACTGATATTTGCCCAACCACTAATAAAGCCTCATTATGACATTCTTCTTGATTAGTACAGGTGTTATTGATTAGTACGGGTGTCAGAGGTTATGGGGAGAAGGCAGGAGAATGGGGTTAGGAGGGAGAGATAGACCAGCCATGATTGAATGGCGGAGTAGGCTTGATGGGTCGAATGGTCTAATTCTACTCCTATCACTTATGCCCTTATGAACTTAAGACACCATTCTCTTTTGATATTTTAAGAAAACTATTTGCGTTTTCAACACATATTTAGAAATATTGTACCTACTACTCATCAAAAAGTTCAGAGTCCACAAACACCTCCTGGTCCGTTTTTATCAATCCATCATTGAAAGCATCATCATCTCCTCAATCACAGTCTGGTACGGAAACACTGACAGTCACTCACTACACAGAATACAGCGCATTGTCTCCAAGGCCTCCAGGATCATCAACTCCCCCCCCTCCCCTCAATCCATTCCATTTATCTCCAACGTACCTCAAAACGGGCAAAAAAGATCATCTCGGACCCCTCCCATCCAGCAAACCACCTTTTCCAGTCTCTCCCTTCAGGGAGGCGCCTCAGGTCACTTGCTACAAAATCCACCCGCTTTAAAAACAGCTTCTTCCCCTCAGCAATAAGAACACTCAATTCCCTCCAATAACAGACAATACTAAGGACTTTTGATGTATACAGTGTCTTGTCTATTGTCTTTGTTTGTTCTTTTGCACTATGTATTGTTGGTGAGATTTGTGATTTGTGATGTGGTATGGATGCACTGTATTACTGTGATCTGTGTTGTTATTAGTGTTAATGTGACTAAAGCAGGGTACCATCATGTACCAAACCCACATTAGATTTTAGATTAGATTAGATTCCTTTATTGTCATTCAGACCTTTCGGTCTGAACGAAATTATATCTTATGATTATTGTAATCCTGCACAACCCTGGTCTTGTGGCAAATAAAGATTCTATCTATCTATCTATTTTTAGCAGTGTCTATTCTTAATGGGTAGATATGTATTCCCTTATTAATTTATCAGATTAAAATGTAATGGATATTCACTTAGATCTGTAGATCTGCCACAAACAAAGGGAATTATATTAATTCAAGGATTAATAACAAGGAACAAAAATGCTTTTAACTGAACCATTAATCTGTTTAGATGTGTGCCTGAGAACTTCTTCATTGATCTTAGGGCAATATTTTGTTTGAAAAGCAGGCAGTCTTGTCAATGTAAATTCTAGCACATTGTTGAACCAGGAATCAATGTAGGTTAATGAGCAGAGATGATATTTTTGATTGGGAATTGATGCAGGACCTCAGGAGCAGAGTTTTGGAGAAGTAACACCAGAAGTTTCACCGTTTAGTTTAGTTTAGTTTAGTTTAGGGATAAAACCGAGTCCGTGCTCACATTAACACTATCCTACACACACTAGGGACAATTTACATTTATACCAAGCCAATTAACCTACAAACCTGTACATCTTTGGAGTGTGGGAGGAAGCAGAAGATCTTGGAGAAAACCCATGCAGGTCACGGAGAGAACGTCCAAACTCTGTACAGACAGCACCTGTAGTCAGGATCGAACCTGGGTCTCTGGCGCTGTAAGGCAGCAACTCTACCGTTGCACCACCATGCCGCCTAAAACATACAATTATTTCCATGCCAGATTTTCCTTTATGAACTAACTTTTTAACATTGAATGAGGATGGATATTTTACAGTAATTGATAAACTTACAACCCAGCGGTATGAATATTAATTTCTCCAACCTCAAATATTCATTGCATCACTTCTCTCTCCATCCTAGTCATCATACTAGTTTCACTGCCGCCCTGCTGAGTTTCATTGTTTGTATCACTCATTATCATCTTCTCCACAGCCAACAAAGGACCATTGTGGGCTCCACCTTTCCTTGATCATAATTACTCTTTGATTTATCGTTTTGCATACCTCTCATTCATTTGTTGTATGGAGTTTTTCATATCTCACATTTCTCTCTCCCCGGACTCTCAGTCTGAAGAAGGGTCTTGACATGAAATGTCACCTAGTCCTTTTTTCCAAAGATGCGGCCTGATCAGCTTTTTGTGTCTGTAATTGATAATTAACTCCTAGTCTTGCTTTAACATAGACATTCTTGGCAGCTTTGAAATTAAGTGAAATATCAAAGCTTCAAGTGTGGTTGGATATTTTGGTCACAGTGTACCAAGTCTTTCCCGTGGAATCATTTTGTCTCACCAACCACTGAATAAGACGGTTTAGATTTGATATTAGATTTGTTTTACAATGCCTTATATAAAAACTTATGATAGCTAAATGTAAAAGTTTTAGAGATACTTTTTTGAGACAATAATAATTTCACAAAATAATCATCGCAATATCATTTACCCACCCGATTTCTGTTCCATTTGTGTGTGTATACCAGTTTATGGCATGTACCAGTTTACATATGCATACCGGTTTGTGTGTGTATACCGATTCATGTATGTGTACCGGCTCATGTGTGTGTACCAGTTAGATCAATATAATGGCTATGTAAACTAGACTTCACTATTGCAGCTTTTGCATTACAAACCGTACAACCCCTGATTAAATACAGAATGTACAGAAACAGCCCACTGAGTCCACATGCAAGTGTCACCAGGTTTTGGCGCCGTTATCAAAAGTCCCCCCTGCAGCTGGCCATAAAGGCCCATTGCAGCCGTTGCCTCCATCCTCCCTCTGGATTGCCATCGAACCATTGTATCTCACACCCAGCCTTCATCCATCAACCATCAGCCTACAGGCCCTGGTACCCGTGTCCCACAGCCAACCTTGAGAGTGCAGAGTGCGCAAAGAGGTTCTTCTGCAGTTGTACAGAACCCTAGTGAGACCACACCTGCAGTATTGTGTGCAGTTTTGGTCTCCTAATTTGTGGAAGGACATTCTTGCTATTGAGGGAGTGCAGCGTAGGTTCACAAGGTTAATTCCCGGGATGGCGGGACTGTCATATGCTGAGAGAATGGAGCGGCTGGGCTTGTACACTCTGGAGTTTAGAAGGATGAGAGGGTATCTTATTGAAACATATAAGATTGTTGAGGGTTTGGACACGCTAGAGGCAGGAAACATGTTGCTGATGTTGGGGGAGTCCAGAATCAGGGGCCACAGTTTAAGAATAAGGGGTAAACCATTTAGAACGGAGACGAGGAAACACCTTTTCTCACAGAGAGTGGTGAGTCTGTGGAATTCTCTGCCTCAGAGGGCGGTGGAGACCGGTTCTCTGGATGCTTTCAAGAGAGAACTAGATAGGGCTCTAAAAAATAGTGGAGTCAGGGGATATGGGGAGAAGGCAGGAACGGGATACTGATTGGGAATGATCACATTGAATGGCGGTGTTGGCTCGAAGGGCTGAATAGCCTACTCCTGCGCCCTTTGTCTATTGTCTATTGTCCATCGTAAGATCTCCGGTCCTCCTTATCGGCCCTTTGTTCGGTGCCTATCACAGTTGTCGACTCCCTTCACATTCGGTTCCCCGGTGGTCAGGGGCGAGCAGGAGACGAGCCTGGGATGAGGCTACTCACCGATCTCCTTCCCACACTTTCTCATCTCACTGTTTGCCCACCCACACAGCACAGCTCGATCAAACATTTCCTCCAAGGAATCATGAGATGAACAAAAGACACTTGTCCACTTTGGTCATCAAATTCTTGTTCTTGTAATAGATTTACATATATATTTTGTCTATCAAGGATTATAACTAAAGAACGGGAGGCAGTGGTTCAGCATACATGTGCATTTCCTACAGTAATTTATTTTGTGGCAACATATGTTTAGTTTATTTTAATTCAGAGATACAGCATGGATACAGGCCCTTCAGCCCATTGAGTACACAACTACCATCGATCACCCATTCATACTAGTTCCGTGTTGTCCCACTGTTTCACCCGCTTGTTACATATGGAGGGCAATTTTACAGAGGCCAATGAACCTAGAAACATTCTAAAGATCATAGTGAAGAAGAAAATACTATATTTAAACTAGCATCTGTAGTTCCTTGGTTCTACTATATTTAATGGTTTGTGCAAGTTTAAAGCTGTGATTGGTTTAAACTGCCATTGCAAATATGGCATAAGAAACAATGTCTCTTTGCATAAAGAACAAATATTCTCATGTTTTGTTCTCATTGTGACTGGAATACCAATGGGTAGAATAATGTTTACATTTTGATTTGGTTCTTTAACTCAAATAGTGTATGAGCTCCTAAACGGAACTGTGGATATTAATCTCAAGTGCTCAGCCGCCCAATCAATAGGAGGTGCTCTTACACAAAATAAGAGCTGACAATATTCATTGTGACCAAGTTAGTTGGCAGATGTGAGTGTCAGCTACTGCCTGCAACAGTTTAAACTTATAACCTGATCAGCATGGGGTGAAAATCTTGACGCACTATAAATCCGGGACAGAGAACCAAGATTGTTAGTCACTTCTGCAGTTGAAACCTTCCTGTCTTTTGTTGTCCAGCCTCGGAGAGGAAAATGGAAGCATTTACGATGAATATCCTCAAGTGTGAGATTTAACATAAAATGATGCGGATTGCAAAAGGCCAATTTGAAAAATAATCCAAAACTATGTTTAGAGTTATGCTAAAAAATGTTGCTAATTCTGAGTATAGAAGCTGGGATGTAATGTTAAAATTGTACAAGGCATTGGTGAGACTAAATCTGGAGTATCGTGTACAATTTTGGTCGCCCAATTATAGGAAGGATGTCAACAAAATAGAGAGAGTACAGAGGAGATTTACTAGAATGTTGCCTGGGTTTCAACAACTAAGTTACACAGAAAGGTTGAATAAGTTAGGTCTTTATTCTCTGGAGCGCAGAAGGTTAAGGGGGGACTTGATAGAGGTCTTTAAAATGATGACAGGGATAGACAGAGTTGATGTGGACAAGCTTTTCCCTTTGACAATAGGGAAGATTCAAACAAGAGGACATGACTTCAGAATTAAGGGACAGAAGTTTAGGGGTAACATGAGTGGGAACTTCTTTACTCAGAGAGTGGTGGCGGTGTGGAATGAGCTTCCGGTGGAAGTGGTGGAGGCAGGTTCGTTGGTATCATTTAAAAATAAATTGGATAGGCATATGGATGAGAAGGGAATGGAGGGTTATGGTATGAGTGCAGGCAGGTGGGACTAAGGGAAAAAAAATTGTTTGGCACGGACTTGTAGGGCCGAGATGGCCTGTTTCCGTGCTGTAATTGTTATATGGTTATATGGTTATAATTGATACAGTCATTATTCAGTTTGATAAACCTGGATATTTATGAAGCAATGATTTTGTTCAGGTAAAAGCCCAAACGATGATATTGGTCTTTTACTGTGTATTCTGATATTAAATTTTGATAATTGAACTTTCTGGATAAATTAAAGGATTTCCAAGTAAAAGAATGACAATTGTCCTCTAGTTATTGTGATGATGTGTGATATTTAAATGGAGTGTTGGAATTATTGCAAATTGTTGGGCAGTATTTGGTCACCTCCACTTGCCTTGGGAAGGGTGGGGTCCACAAGGTGTACAACTTATGAGAGGATCTTCCAGGTTCTTGTTTCCTGATGTACCTGTTGCCCTTGCTTTTGTCGTTGGGGAATGCCAGTTTGGAAGTGTTGATGAGGCCTTGACTGAAATGTATCTTGTACATGGTTTCTAGTACAGCAATGGTGTCCGGGAACATTACCATCTGGTTTGGGAATTGCTCTGCCCAGGACAAGAAGGCTCTGCAGAGAGTAGTGCGTTCGGCCGAACACACTATGGGAACTTCACTCGCCCCCCTGCAGGAACTATACAACAGGAGGTGCAACTCCAGAGCCAATAAAATCATGGGAGACCCCTTTCACCCCAGCAATGGACTGTTCCAGCTGCTACGGTCAGGCAAACGCCTCCGTTGCCATGCTGTGAGAACGGAGAGGTTGAGAAGGAGTTTCTTCCCAGAGGCCATTCAGACTGTAAATGCCTATCTCACCAGGGACTGACATTACTGAACGTTTTTCCTACCGCCCACAATATTTAATGTGTAAAAGAATATGTGATTCTTTTTGTAGTTTGTTTGGTTGTTTGTTTGTTTGTCTTTTTGCCCAAAGTCCGTGAGCATTGCCACTTTTCGTTTCACTGCACATCTCGTATGTGTATGTGACGAATAAACTTGACTTGACTTGACTGATGGTGAAGAAAGAGAAATAAGTTGATGGATTTGGTATCAACCAAGTCGGCTGGAATTTCTTTCATTCTTGTGGGACGTGACAATCCACTTGTTACACGGCTTGGAGCAGAAACTCGGTGTCAACACAGTTTTAATTTTAGCCCTGTCTAAATGTGTCTAACAAATATATGCACAAAATCATATTATTAAATCGGCAAGTGAATGTGCAAATCATGCAAAAGGTGTCAATCTGCAGAAGGAGCAGAGACCTGTTCAGGAATGTACTTGCTTTGTATCAGGTAGTCTGAGTACAAATTGGATATCTTACTGGGTGGACTCTGTAGTGAAGCATAACTCAGTGTTCATCTCTAACATTCAAAGCCTCCAACACATTTCCTATCCAATGATTAATTGGGAAATATAGATCAGCCATAATTGAATGGTGGAGTAGACTTGATGGTTTGAATGACCTAATTCTGCTCCTATAACTTATGAACTTATGAACCATAATAGAATTGGTGTTGAATATACTGCTTTCTGAGTAGCATCATAAATAACAGTGTAAAGGGCCTGTCCCACTTGGGCGACCTAATCTGCGAGTTCTGGCGAGTTTGCCCTCGACATACTCACGGCATGGTCGACACGAGGTCGTAGGAGGTATTCGTAACTCACCTTCATGCTCGACAGTGGTCTCCGCGTACTCGAGGCCTCAACTAGGTTGCGGCGTTTTTTTCAATATGTTAAAAAATGGCCGCAAGTTTAAAAAGGTCGCCATGGAAAAAATAGATACATTTTTTACTCGTAGGTTTAGTCGTAGTGGGTCGTAGTAAGTGGTAATAGGTCGTAGTAGGTCGGCATGTTAGTCATAGGTAATCAAGGATAGTCGAAGGTAGTCGAAGGTAGTCGTAGATAATCTTCATCATAGTCGAAGGGAGGTCGAAGGAAGGTCAAAGGAGATCGAAGGAGGCCGCCTTCACTCTCCACTATTCGGTGTCCAATTTTCCCAAAGTTAGTCGTAGCTAGTCAAAGCTGGTCTTCTACTGTACATAGTCGAAGTAGGTCTTCAACATGTCATTTTACAAACTCTTCTAAACTCGCTAATTAGGTTGCCCAAGTGGGACAGCCCCTTAAGAATGAAGAGAATCTTTTTAAGGTCTAATTATTCCATTGTGAAGATTTAGTAGCTTTCTCTTCTTCTTAAGTAGAAAAACTTCTGCAGAGCAGTTAATTCCTTTTTCCATCCAAAAAGTGGAGCAGGAGCTCATAATGCTCAACTCACAATGAAGGCAAAAGTAAAAGATTAAACCAACTTCCTAAACAACATCTAGTCTTGAGCTGATGAATATAGGTAACATTTGTGTCTCCTGAATTCCACATAATAGAAATCTTGATTATCTCTTTCCCCAACCAAAAAAATACACAAGTTTAGTTTAGTTTAGTTTAGTTTTGAGATGCAGCGCAGATACAGGCCTTTCGACCCACCGAGTCCATGCAAACCAGCAATCACCCCATACACCCGCACTATCCTTCACACTAGGGACAATTTATAATCTTCACTGAAGCCAATTAAAAAACCTGTACATCTTTGTAGTGTGGGAGGAAACTGGAGCACCTGGAGAAAACCCATGTGGTCACAGGAAAAACGCACAAACTCCGTACTGACAGCACCCGTGGTCAGGATCGAACGCTGACGCTGTAAGGCAGCAACTCTATCACTGCACCACCGTGCTGCCCCTATAGTTGGCCTGTAAACAAATTAGATATAGGGACATGGATATGCAGGGAATGGAGGGATATGGATCAAATACAGGCAGAGGAGATTAATTTAACTTGGCATCATGTTTAGTACAGTCATTGTGGGATGAAGGACCTGTTCCTGTGTAGTACTGTTCCAAATTAATATTCTAAATTGGGGATTACTGTTATCCAGCTCTAAAGAGGGAGATGAGGAGGATGGTGAATACTCTTCTACAAGTGACCCACCTCTTAACACCCCAAAGTCTTTCCACAATCTACAAAGCACAAGGCAGAAGTGTGATGACATTTTCTCCACTTGTTTGGATGAGTGCAGCTTGAAATATCCAGAACAATGCAGCAGCCCACCCGAGTGACTCTAAATCCACTAAATTAGTCCTGTTCCTTCATCCCTGGTGGCTGTATAAGATACAGTTCAGATAATCTCTTCAACGCTGGCAGTCTGCATTCTAACCACCTAGAGTAAAAAGGGTAGCAACTTTGGAAAATTACAACCTGGATGTGTTCCTTTAAATCACACACCATCCTGATTATAAAATGTACCTCTAAGCTTCATCAATGCTCAGTTTAAAATATAAAACCACAATACTACAGCCATTATCACATCGATTCAAAGGTCGAAGAAAAATATGGACACACTGATCTGTTTTGTAGTCAATGCCTACTATGTTCTGTTGTGCTGAAGCAAAGCAAGAATTTCATTGTCCAATCTTGAATCTTGAATCTTGAGATGGCTTCTACTATCTTCTCGAAGTAATTAGGATTGGGCAATAATGGTTGCCCTTTCCATTGACAAGCAAGATCAGGCAAGAATAACAATAAAATGTATATGAGAATGTTTTGTTTAGTTTTAGAGATACAGCATGGGAACAGGCCCTTCAGCCCACCGAGCCCAGGCCGACCAGCCATCGCCCCGATCAACCCTAGCATTAACACTAGGGGCAATTTACAATTTTACCAAAACCAATTAACCTACAAACCTGAACGGCTTTGGGGTGTGAGAGGAAATGGGAGCACCCGGGGAAAACCCACGTGGTCACGAGTAGAGCGTACTAACCTGGTACAGAAAGCCTCCGATATGAGACTGTGCAGTATTGCACTGTTTAATTTGTCCTGAGCAGTTGCTGCTTAAGTCCACCTCCAGTTCAAATTCCATTTGGAATATTTTGGAAGACCAAGAAACCAAGAACCAACCAAGAGGAACGTATATGGGCCAAATGTCTTTTAAATCTTATTATGGTACCAGTCACAACTACCTCATCTGACAGCTTATTCCATATACTCACAACCCTCTGAGTGAAAAAAGTGGCCTCTCAAGTCAAGTCAAGTTCCTATAAAACGTTGCCCACCTTACCTTAAACCCATGTCCTCAGGTTCTTGATTCCCCTATTTTGGGTAAAAGACTCTGCATTCACCCTATCTATTCCCCACATGATTTTATAAATATCTATACAATCACCCCTCATCCACCTGCATCTCCTCTCCTAGGCTGCCTGACATTTCTCCATAGTTCAACCCTTGAATCCTGGCAGCATTCTTGTAAATATTTTCTGCGCTCACTTCTGTTTAATGAATTCCTTCCTTTTGCAGGATGACCATAACTCCAAATGCATCCTCAGCAATATCTTGTAACTGAAGGTAGACACAAAATGCTGGAGTATCTCAGCGGGACAGGCAACATCTCCGGAGAGAAGGAATGGGTGACGTTTTGGGTCGAGATAACTGAACCATAACAAAGTTTCCATTCAATACAGTGAAGAATGAAGGCCAATGTACTAACTAAACAAACTAAATTATCAAAATTCTTCTTTACCACCCTATCCTCCTATGATGGGAACTATGTACCTGTACTCCTGGATCCCTCTGCTCTACAACACTCTCCAGAGGCCTAGCATTCGCAGTGTCAGTCCTACCCCGGGTTAATTTCCCAACGCCTCTCATTCATCTGCGTTACACTCCATTAGCCATTTCTCAGGCCATTTGTCCAACTGATCAAGATCCTGTTGTAATTTTTGATAAACATCTTCACTGTCTACAATACCTTATACAAAAAGTGTCATCAGAAAACGTACTAAGTCTGAAGAAGGATCTCGACATGAAACCTTTTAGGACCGAGATGAGAAAAACATTTTTCACATAGAGAGTGGTGAATCTCTGGAATTCTCTGCCAGAGAACGGAATCTCTCATGATATTGTTGTCTCTGGAGTTGCACCTCCTGTTGTATAGTTCCTGCAGGGGGGTGAGTGAAGTTCCCATAGTGCGTTCGGCCGAACGCACTACTCTCTGCAGAGCCTTCTTGTCCTTGGCAGAGCAATTCCCAAACCAGATGGTAATGTTCCCGGACAAGATGCTTTCCACCGCCGCTGCATAGAAGCACTGGAGGATCCTCGGAGACACTCTGAATTTCCTCAATTGCCTGAGGTGGTAAAGGCACTGCCTTGCCTTACTCACGAGTGCTGAGGCGTGTGATGCCCATGTCATATCCTCGGAGATGTGGACTCCCAGATATTTAAAACAGTTCACCCTATCCACAGGATCCCCATTTATCCTCAATGGAGTGTACGTCCTCGGATGATGTGCCCTCCTAAAGTCCATGATCAGCTCCTTCGTCTTTTTGATGTTCAAGAGGAGGCTGTTATCCTGGCACCAGAGTGCTAGATTAGCCACCGTCTCCCAGTAGGCCTTCTCGTTGTTGTCTGAGATCAGGATGAGTGAGACACACCAGCATTAATATGGCTCCTACAAACATTAATACATCAGTGAAAAAATAATCTTCATTGCAGATTTCAATCATGTTGATGGAAATATTGACTGGGATACAGGAGATAACTTTCCTGCTCACTTGGAAAATTATTCCGTGATGTCCTTTACATTCAGCCGAAAGATCAAGTGGTGCTTCAGTATCTTGCAACACTTGAAAGATGACTGAGAAATTAATAAAGTGACAATAACCCTCAAAAAAAGGGGGAGGAAGAAAATACAAAAAAGTAGGTTTCACATCAAAAATTCTATTATTAACGTTAACAAAACAATTTAAAAACTGGAAATGTATAAGCACAATGTATAATGTATAAAAATGTATAGGCACAATGTATAATGTATAGAAATGTATAGGCATAATGTATAGAAATGTGTAGGCACAATGTATAATGTATAGAAATGTATAGGCACAATGTATAATGTATAGAAATGTATAGGCACAATGTATAATGTATAGAAATGTATAGGCACAATGTATAATGTATAGAAATGTATAGGCACAATGTATAATGTATAGAAATGTATAGGCACGGTAAATGCATATCACACAACGTAAAATTCAGGGTAGTAAGTGCGAGCCAGCAGAGTATTTGAAATGTCATAATGCCTTTGATACAGTACCATAGAGGTGATGGGATTATACTTGCATAAACTGAAGACAGGGAGCATCTATCAATATACCACCTTTAGGATGGTAAAACAAAACTAACAGAATGCAACAAGGATTAACACTTAGGCCTCAACTACCAACATTCCAGTTGAATGACATGGATGAGGATACTGAGCACACAGCAGTGAAGCTCATCAATGTCCACCAAGATGCCCCATCTAAGCTAATCCCATTTTCCTGTGTTTGGCCCACATCCTTCTACCTTGTCTCCTTTCTAAAGTTATGTCTTTTTATTCTGAGGCTGTGGCCTCTGGTCCTAGACTCTCCCACTAGTGGAAACATCCTCTCTACATCCACTCTATCCAGACCTTTCACTATTCAATTGTTTTTTGCCCAGGATGGAAAAATCAAATAGCTCTAAGGTGAAAGCTTAAAGGAAATGTGTGAGGCAAGTTTTCTATACAGAGGCTGGTGAGTGCCTGGAACGAGGGTGGTAGTTGAAACAGATACCTTAGTGGCATTGGAAAGGCTTTTGGATAGGCACATGGATATGCATTGATGGAGGAACCTGGCCTATGTGTAAGTAGATAATTGATGGACACAAAGTGCCGGAGTAACTCAACAGGTCATCTTTCCACAAAGTGCTGTAGTAACAGCGGGAAGGGCCTGACCTGCTGAGATATTCCAGCATTTTGTATCCTTTTCCGGATTAACCAGCATCTGCAGTTGTTAGTTTCAAGATAAGTGATGGTCTTGGCATTATGTTCGCAACAGGCATTGTGGGCCAAAGGGCCCGTTCCTATGCCGCCCTGTTCAATGTTCTATGTTCCAAACGCTCTATGTTCCAAATGAGACAATTCAAGCACGGTGACTCTCATGGCGGGATTGTGTGAATCATTCAGCTTCAGAAACCTTTCTTCATTATTTTTTAATTCAACGATGTTGAAATGCGTACTGTATGGCGTGTTGCTGTACAAGGGGGAAATAACTGGCATTGGATATGTTCTCTTCATTGTTGCTTACATGTGGCACCTATCAAGCAAGCTGAATATCTGTGGTGTTGCAAATAGGCAATCTCCACCTCATTCACGCAAGGGACTGAATTATTCCCTGTGATGTCAACCAGAAATCTAAAACAGCAGAGTTGGTCCTGTGGGATCGACAGTGCTGTGTCTGTATTACGTCAGTAATAGAAAAGGGCTGATCTTTGCTTTAAACAGAGATGACCATTTGTTTATTTCCCTTGTCATTTTTTTTTTTTCTGTTCCTTGTCAGACTTTATCTGTTTCAATGGTGAATCTCAGCAGCTTGACAGAAAAGCAGTGTAATGCAGTGCAAGGTTTAAATGTTAATGGGAACATTGGATTTAGCAGGCTCTCCAGCCTTATCACATGTTAAATCAACACACCTCATATATATTTAATAAATGACTGTAGAGTGCAACTAGTGACCTTTTGATAATAGTTTGTAAAGCTTTCTGGCCTATAAATGAACAGCACAGGAAGAAATGGGGTCACTCACCGGTGGGAGATTCTTGGACCAGGGGTCATAGGATTAAAGGGTGCTCTTTTAGAAAGGAGGTGAGGAGGAGTACCTTTAGTCAGAGGGTAGGTAATCTGAGGAACTCATTGGCACAGAGGGCCATGGAGGCCAAGTCAGTGGATATTTTTAAGGCAGAGATAGGCACATTCTTGATTATGTCAAGTGTTATGGGACCAAGGCAGGGCAATGGGACTAGGAGGCAGAGATCAGCCGTGATTGAATGGTGGGGTTGACTTGATGGGCCGAATAGCCTAATTCTACTCCTATAACTTAGAAACTTGTGACTTTGACTTCCGATAAGTTTTATCAAAGGCTCAACAACCAGAGATGGGTGGAGTGCATGATGCAATTTATACAAGGCTCATTTGGGTAACAGTGATTGATTGAATGACCAATCTCAATTGAGCAAATTTCAGGTTGCATAGGTGACAACGATCCAATGAATAATGGAGTGTTGGTACAGCTCGAAAGCTATGATTCAGAACCACTGCTAGTCTGATTCACCGAGCCTTTTCCTTTTTTTTTTTTTAGTTTTTTTATAGAGTCTTTTCATCATAGAAAGAGACTTTATGTTTAATGTCCTTAAAAATTTTAATCTCCATGTCTTAAATTTTAAGTGTGTCGGAAGGAACTGCAGATGCTGGCTAAATCCGACGATTGACACAAAATGCTGGAGTAACTTAGCAGGACAGTGAGCATCTCTGGAGAGAGGGAATGGGTAACCATTCCTGACAGTTTTGATGGTCGGTTGCCGACTTAAAATGGGCAGCGCGGTATTTGTACATTCAGCTTTTAAGATTACAGTGGTGTTAAAATTAACCTTTGTGGTGCCATCTGGTGGTTATTGATCAAACCCTCGTAGTGGAACTGGAACGGGCATGTGACTGCGTTTTGGCGGGAAGATGATGTCATGAGTCACGGGTGTGCCCACCTGTAATTGCAAGGACCCAGTAAGTGCTCACTCTCAGCGAGCGAGTGTCTGATTCTGTATCTGCCGGTAAAGATCACTTCATTCTGAACACCATACTTCCATTATTAACTCTATAACTTTATGTTTTAGGATCCCAATTACTGAACTCACAATTCATATAATTTGGCGATTTTATGGATGACTTTATACCCAGGCCTATTTGAGGAGCTCTGCCAACAGAATATTATGCTGAGGCAACAGAAATGTTTCTAGTTGAGGCCATCATAGAAACATATAAATATAGAAAATAGGTGCAGCAGTAGGCCATTCGGCCCTTCGAGCCAGTTCAAATGCAGCTTTAATCCTTCAGATAAACTGCATGACAGTGACATTGCCATTCAGCCTTTAGACTTTAGAGATACAGAGAAGAAACAGGCCCTTCGGCCCACCAAGTCTGCGCTGACCAGCGATCACCTCTTCGTATTAATTCTATTTTTATCCCACTTTCCCATGCCCTACACACTCAGGGAAATTTACAGAGGGCAAGTTACAATGTTTCTGAAGCCAATTATCCTACAAACTTGTACATCTTTGGAGTGTGGGGAGATACTGGAGCACCCAGAGAAAACCCACGCTGTCAAAGGAGAACGTGGCAACTCCATACAGACAGCACCAGTAGTCAGGATCGAACCAGTATCACTGGCCCTATAAGGCATCGACTCTACCACTGCGCTAATGTGCCACTCTTCAAACCTGTTCTGCCATTTGAACAATCATGGCTGATCCTCTTTCTCACTACCATTTGCTCACTTTCTCCCCATATTCCCTGATACTTTCTGTGTCCAGAAAACATCCCTCCTTTTGAAATATTTATATTCAAAGACTTGTCCTCCACTGCCCTTTGTGGTCTACAATTCTACTGCATCGACACGACTATGAATGAAAACATTCTCCTCATCTTTCCCCTTAACCACCTATTCCATCTGCCCATCTCCCGCACATTCCACCAACTGGTCCTTCCTTTCCTCGCACTGGATTCCATGATCTGCAACCCATTGTTGATGCCCCAACCACTCATAGTCTCATCCTATCTCCACCCTTCACTACCCCACCTGACTCTACCTGTCAATCAACTCATCCTCACCTGGATCGCTTGCCACCTCTTGACTGCCCTATCACGTCAGCTATTTATACTGGCTATCACTCCTCGATTCTTTCAGTGCAGGTCAAGGTGTCCACTGTCCATTTCCCTCCAGAGAACTGGCCTGCCGAGTTTCTCCATCAGTCTTGTTTCTGCATTTAGAATATTGGGTAGGACTACTAATTTTATAAACAATGATCAAATCTTGCTACAAGGAAAGTTGGTAGAGGTTTATGGATGTCACGGTGGCTCAATTGTAGAGTTGCTGCCTTACAGTACCAGACACCCACGTTGATCCTGACTGTTCAGAGTTTGTACGTTCTCCCTGTGACCTGCGTGGGTTTTCTCCGGAAGCTCTGGTTTCCTCCCACACTCCGAAGATGTACAGGTTTGTAGGTTAATTGGCTTGGTAAAATTGTAAATTGTCCCTAGTGTGTGTAGGATAGTGTTAATGTGTGGGAATCGCTGGTCAGTGTGGACTTGTCGGGATGCAGGGTCTGTTTCCGCTCTGTATCTTTAAAAACTAAATTTACAACATTTTTTTAACCCCATATCCTGAGACCATGAAGCCACGTCCTCCATCCTCTAGCCAAAGTAAATGTTCTCCCCATGTCCAGTCTGGTGAGCCATGCCAGTAAATGTTCTCCCCATGTCCAGTCTGGTGAGCCATGCCAGAATTCTATCTGTTTCAATGAGATCATCTCTCATTCTTCTGACCCCTAATGAACTAAGACTTGGTTCATTCGATAACTGTGCAACTAATTATGATCAAGACATGAAGTGACTCAGTCGATTGCACTATTATCAATGAATCAGACAGTTAAACATTCAACAGTTACTCTAGAATTCCAGTAAGCAAACATTCCGGAAATGTAGTTTAGGTTAGTTTAGTTTGGTTTAGTTCAGAAATAGAGTGTAGAAACAGGCCTTTTGGCCCACTGAGTCTGCGCCAACCTGCGATCACCCATACACTTGTTCTACACTACACACTAGGGGCAATTTACAACAGCCAACTAACCTACAAACTTGCACATCTTTGGAATGTGGGAGGAAACTGGAGCACACAGGGGTAATGTACAAATTCTGTACAGAGGGCACTTGTAGTCGCTGTAAGGCAGCATCTCTACCGCTGTGCCACTGTGCTGGTACTCCACTAGTACTGTGCGTGAGTGCTACATAACAGGGTGATCGATCTTCGAACAAGTGTGCAGACAGTGGTACAGATGGGTGGGCAAAGATGCTGTCTGTGTCTGCCTGAATTTCCTCTGGGTGCTCTAGTTATGCAGGTTTGGACATTAATTGCTCTCCGTAAATTTCCCTGAGTGTGTAGGGCGTGGGATAGTGGGATCAAGGTCAAGATCAAGATCAAGATTCAATTTATTTGTCATTTGGACCCCTTGAGGTCCAAACAAAATGCCGTTTCTGCAGCCATACATTACAAACAAATAGACCCAAGACACAACATAATTTACATAAACATCCATCACATCGCTGTGATGGAAGGCCAAAAAAACGTATCTCTCCACTGCACTCTCCCCCCCCCGATGTCAGAGTCAAAGTCAAAGCCCCCGGCTGGCGATGGCGATTATCCCGCGGCCATTAAAGCCACGCTGGGTGGTGCTGTAAGGCCCCGCTCCAGGAGCTCTTCAACCCCGCAACTCGAGCGGGAGAAGTCGCCGTTGCGGGAGCCCTGAAAAGCGGTCTCCCTCCAGGGACCCGCGGGCTCCCGGTGCCGCCGTCCGCCAGACCCGCAGTTGCAGCCTCCGAATCTCCGGAGGCCGGGCCGCAGCAGCGCTTCACCACCGCTCCACCCGCTCTGGACTCGGCCAGCTCCGCGACGGTGAGGTGAGTAGTCGGCACCAGAGCCCCCGGTCTTCCTGTTGGAGGCCGCTCCTCGTTGCAGCCCCAACGACAACGGAGACCCGACAAAGAAAAGGTCCGGTCTCCCGTGCAGGGAGAGATTTTAAAAGTTACCCCCTCCCTCCCACCCCACCCCCACCCATAAACACACACCCCAAATCAAAAAATAACAAAAACTACATAAAAACATAGACAAATAATAATAAAAACGCAGACGGGCTGCAGAGGCCGCTGTGACGAGAGTCGCGCCGTCTACCGCCTACCGGGATAAGGTAGAAGTAGTGTGAAGAGGTGATCGATAGTTGGCATGGATTCTATAGGCTCCCACGTTGTATCGATAGTTGGCATGGATTCTGTAGGGTCCCACGTTGTATCGATAGTTGGCGTGGATTCTATAGGCTCCCACGTTGTATCGATAGTTGGCATGGATTCTATAGGCTCCCACGTTGTATCGATAGTTGGCATGGATTCTGTAGGCTCCCACGTTGTATCGATAGTTGGCATGGATTCTATAGGCTCCCACGTTGTATCGATAGTTGGCATGGATTCTATAGGCTCCCACGTTGTATCGATAGTTGGCATGGATTCTGTAGGCTCCCACGTTGTATCGATAGTTGGCGTGGATTCTATAGGCTCCCACGTTGTATCGATAGTTGGCATGGATTCTATAGGCTCCCACGTTGTATCGATAGTTGGCATGGATTCTGTAGGCTCCCACGTTGTATCGATAGTTGGCGTGGATTCTATAGGCTCCCACGTTGTATCGATAGTTGGCATGGATTCTATAGGCTCCCACGTTGTATCGATAGTTGGCATGGATTCTGTAGGCTCCCACGTTGTATCGATAGTTGGCGTGGATTCTATAGGCTCCCACGTTGTATCTCTAATTAAGCTGAAATAAAGTGCAAAGTAAAACAATAAGTCAACAACGGACTCCTAGCTGCCATCACCATAAAGCAAAACCCAAATCTAACAGGCTGGAATCAGGCATGCGGGAGGCAGCTAACACTAGCAAGACTCCATTGACTCCATCTACACCTCACACTGCCAGCAACATAATCAAGGACAAGTCGCACCCTGGCCACACCCTCTTCTCCCCTCTACCATCGGGCAAAATGTATAGAAGTGCGTAAACGCACATTTCCAGATTCAGGGACAGTTTCTTCCCAGCTGAATCATCCTGCCACAACCAGAGAGCAGTGCTGAACTAGAATCTCCCTCATTGGAGACCATCAGACTATCTTTGATCGGACGTTACTACCATCTACCTTGCACTAAACCTTATTCCCTTATGTATCTACGCACTGCAAATGGCTCGATTGTAATCATGTATTGTCTTTCCGCTGACTGAAAGTTTTTCACTGTACCTCGGTACATGTGACAATAAACCAAACCGAACTGAACACGAGGCCTTGGCTATTTTAATTCCCTGCTACCATTTATTTTGATTGGCCACTATATTGCCAGTTACTTTGAGCCCTTGGTCATATGAGATGAATAGTTCCTGCGCTGCTAATCCCACTTCTAGAATTTACACTGCAGCCCAAAGTGGATAAGTTTCACCTCAACCAGAATACCTTCCCACTTTTTGTCAAGTAACCCCTGAATTCCCTCTCTCTCCATCCCTCCCACACACCAGCTTTTTGTTCTCACCTAGCAATAGCTATCAATGACCTGTTTCCTATATCATTGTTACTTTTTTTGCATATCTTTCATTCATTTGTTCTATATCTCTCTACATCATCATCTATATCTCTTGTTTCCCTTTTCTGTGACTTTCAGTCTGAAGAAGGGTCTCGACCTGAAACGTCACCCATTCCTTCTTTCCAGAGAAACATAGAAACATAGAAACATAGAAAATAGGTGCAGGAGTAGGCCATTCGGCCCTTCGAGCCTGCACCGCCATTCAATATGATCGTGGCTGATCATCCAACTCAGTATCCTGTACCTGCCTTCTCTCCATACCCCCTGATCCCTTTAGCCACAAGGGCCACATCTAACTCCCTCTTAACTATAGTCAATTAACTGGCCTCAACTACCTTCTGTGGCAGAGAGTTCCAGAGATTCACCAGTCTCTGTGTGAAAAATGTTTTTCTCATCTCGGTCCTAAAATATTTCCCCTTTATCCTCAAACTGTGACCCCTTGTCCTGGACTTCCCCAATATCAGGAACAATCTTCCTGCATCTAGCCTGTCCAACCCCTTAAAAAGGAGTTACCTGTTCCACTGAGTTACTCCAGCATTCTTCCCACTTTCTACAGCTAAGTGCTCGACTACTTCCACTTCGATTGAAAGCCGAGAGCACACAAAGGTTTTAAGCTCCTAATGCAATTTAAATTAAAATACTATCTCCTTGAGAGCCATTTTGCAATCATTTTAATGCTTGATTGGAGAGAGACTGTCACATTTCTCCTGATTTTAGTTTGGAGGTACAGTTGAGTTTAGATTTTCCACATTACTTTAGCAGATGTGCAAAAACTGCACACAAACAGTTTATACTATTTCTCCAACATTTCTGCCAACCCTTCCCGGAAATGAACAATGAAGTTGAGCGAATCCCTTTGGAAATACAATACGTCTATTTACTCTACTTTATAATTGTCAAGGGCAATCCTGCAGAAAATCACATTCTTTTCCAGTTAATAAGTAACAACAGTTAGAAACATTAACAAATCAAGGGTTAGATTTGATATATTTGTTGGCTTCAGTAATTTAATGATATTAATCAGCTTCTAGTCACTAACCAGCATGTTGCAAATGCATCCCCAAATGAATATAATAAATTTGAGGATATCAGAACACTCAGAGATTTTCCAGATTCATTTTTTAACACTTTGATTTTCCTTCCTGTTCCTCAGTAAATAATGGGAACAGTAGCAATGTGATTACGTTGCTTGACTAGTGATCAACAAACTGTCCAGAATATTAAACAAATGATTCAGGGGCACGAGTTGAAATCCCTTCTCGGGAGCCGGGATAGTTAAGCCAGTTCATTAAATTATTTTAAGTAAAAGGTTGAAGTAAAAATAGTGGCTGTTTCATCAATGTCCTTTAGGGAAGGGTATTGGCCATCCTGTGTCTGTCTAGTCTGTAGGCAGCTCCAGATACAAAACAAAGTAACTGATTCTCAACTCCTATCTGAAATAGCCCAGTGTGATGCTGAATACACAACAACTAGAATAACTCAGCAGGACAGGCAGCATCTCTGCAAAGAAGGAATGGGTGACATTTCGGGTCGAGGCCCTTCTTCAGACTGATAGTCAGGGAAGAGGGAGAATAGAGATGTGGAAGTTACAGAGATAGGTTGAATAAGTTAGGTCTTTATTCTCTGGAGCGCAGAAGGTTAAGGGGGGACTTGATAGAGGTCTTTAAAATGATGAGAGGGATAGACAGAGTTGACGTGGACAAGCTTTTCCCTTTGAGAATAGGGAAGATTCAAACAAGAGGACATGACTTCAGAATTAAGGGACAGAAGTTTAGGGGTAATATGAGGGGGAACTTCTTTACTCAGAGAGTGGTAGCGGTGTGGAATGAGCTTCCAGTGGAAGTGGTGGTGGCAGGTTAATTGGTATCATTTAAAAATAAATTGGATAGGCATATGGATGAGAAGGGAATTGAGGGTTATGGTATGAGTGCAGGCAGGTGGGACTAAGGGGAAATAATTGTTCGGCACGGACTTGTAGGGCCGAGATGGCCTGTTTCCGTGCTGTAATTGTTATATGGAAGGGCAAGGTGTGAAAACAACAGATCAAAGCAAACAATGTTCAAGGAAATGTACAATGGTTCAATTGTTGTCTGAAGGGAAGGTGACAAAGAGTTATACAAACAGTGACATTAATCAGGAGGACAGCGAAACTAGCGGAGAAATAGTGTGGGAGAGGGAGGGAGAATGAGGGAATGCAAGGGTTACCTGATAATTAGATAAATCAATATTTCTCTAACCATTAGGTTGTACACTACCAAGCAAAATATGAGGTGCTATTCCTCCAATTTGCGTTTGGCCTAACTCTGCTTTTTAGTTTATTGTCATGTGCACTGAGGTACAGTGAAAAGCTTTTGTTGTGTGCAAGATAAAATCCAGTAAAGCCCGATTGAAGATAGTCTGAGTGTCTCCAATGAGGTAGATAGTAGCTCAGGACCACCCTCTAGCTCAGTGTAACAGACTGCTAACGGCTCTCGGCATAAGTGACTACTTAAATCAAGAAGGCAACACTCCAAGCCATCTATGCAAGGACACATGGTTGGGCAATAAATACAAATCTGGATAGTGATTTCTAAGAGGGTATTGGAAGAATACAACAGATTACAATGGGAACTCACATTGACTAGAGTCAGCTGGAAATCTTATTATTCTATTCATAGCACATTTTGTGTGGAAAGCCTAAATGAAGAAGGCCAAGAGGACTTTCATGTAAAGTTTCAACACGTCCACAGACCAGTCGAATTCCCTATTTCAAAGCTGAATATTTCAAACAAATATATATTAGCCAATTCCCAGAAAAACTGCGTCTCTTGGTAATGAAAAGTTGAAGACTTTGTCATCAAGGAATTGTTTGGGAACATGCGCTTCACGTTTTCAACAGAGCAACTTTAATAATATTTTCCAAGTGCAAAACACTTAGGCTGGGTTTGAAGGGCCGAATGGTCTACTCCTACATCTATTTTCTATGTTTCTATGCTTCTATATTTCTAACACAACAGGTCAGACAGCATCTGTGACGGAAATGGATAGACGAGTTTTCCAGTCTCTTCTTCTGACTCAGAAGGTCTAGAGAAGGTAATGAACCAAAATGTTGCCCTCCCCAGGTGCTGCCCAACACCACATTGTGTTACCCCAGCTCCAGGCACCCTGTCTGCTTACAATTCCATTATATATCTTCATAAAAGCAACCAGAAGCTCGACGACTTGTAAGATGCATTTGCTATTCGCATTCTTGGCTGGCCTCACTAGGGAAGAAGACACACACGGGTGGGCTCTCAGTAAATCCAACTGTGTTTCTATTTTGTGTAGGAAGGAACTGCAGATGCTGGTGCACATCGAAGATAGACACAAAATGCTGGAGCAACTCAGCGGGTCAGACAGCTTCTCTGGATAAAAGGAATGGGTGACGTTTTGGGTCAGATTCAAGAAGGGTAATGACCCAAAACGTTGCCCTTCACTGTCTGCAGTGTGAAGAAGGGTCTCGAGCTGAAACGTCACCCATACCTTTCCCCCAGAGATGCTGCCTGACCCGCTGGATTGCTCCAGCATTCTATGTTTCTATTTCAACAGGTTGTTGGCTCCAGTAACGAGAAGCGTTAAAACATGAACAATATTTCATTTAGATGAACAACACAAATAGATAATGACATTCAAATGCCATGACATTATGTTAAACCTACGTATGCAGAATAGTACTTTTAGTGTAGCTTTGAGGTACAGCGTGGAACAGGCCTTTCAGTCCACGAGACTGTTATGACCAACAATCACTCGTATACTAGCTCTATGTTATCCCACTTTCGCATCCTATACACTAGCGGTAATTTACGGAACCAATTAATCTACAAACCTGCATGTCTCTGGAATGTTCGAGGAAACAGGAGCATCCAGCGAAAATCCCATGTGGTAACAGGGAGAATGTGCAAACTCCGTACAGTGACCCACCCCCCATCATCAGGATAGGGTCTCAGGTACTGTAAGGCAGCAACTCTACCGTTGTGCCACTGTGAAGTGCTATGTAACATTTCAGACAATTATCGTTTGGAAAAGATACTTAAGAAGTTTGTGACAAAGTTCCTGCATTGCGGGATGATAATAGCATGGTTAAAGTGCAGAAGATCAGCTTTGCATTCTTCCACTCATTTATGACTGTGCTTGTGTACAGTATGTATTTACCAAATTGTATGCAAGACAAAGACTTTCACTGAATCGCGGTACATGGAACAATAAAGTATGAAGGTAGACACAAAATGCTGGAGTAACTCAACGGGACAGGCAGCATCTCTGGTGAGAAGGAGGGTGACGTTTCGGGTCGAGACCCTTCTTCAGACCTAATAATAAAGTACAATTGATTGGGATGGAGTTGGTACGCTCGTGTGTCAGATGATGGAGCTCGCTGTTGGCTTTTGTCAACGTCTAACATGTTGACAGAATTGTCCCCTGACGCATCACAGGGTACATCGCATCATCGCTTCCAGGGATGGCCACGAGAGGGTTTCTGTCATGTTCCCCGGGATGGAGTTTAATCAGAGCAGAGAAATTAAGATCAATTTGATAGAAATTATGAAAATCTTGAAAAGTTGGAATAAAGTAGTTGAAGAAAAAGTGGCCCAGTTTTTGCCTGTAACTGACACTTCTCATATAAGTGTTTAAGAAGGAACTGCAGATGCTGGAAAATCGAAGGTAGACAAAAATGCTGGAGAAACTCAGCGGGTGGGGCAGCATCTATGGAGCGAAGGAAATAGGCAACGTTTCGGGTCGAGACCCTTCTTCAGAAGTGCTGGCAGGTTTCAAGATTCCCTGACATGTGTCCCGAGCATATTGGCTGAGCTCCATTAGCCATTCCCCAGTTGCGTTTTGTCACTGGACTTTTAGTGGAGCCCAGCAACAGAGCAGAATCTTGCTGATATTTCCTGTTCTGCTTGGTTATCTTGCTGTGATTCCCCAACGAGGAGATTATATTATCACAGTCTGTGCAAAAATGCACTCCGCCCAGGAGAAGAAGGCTCTGCAGAGAGTAGTGCGTTCGGCCGAACGCACTATGGGAACTTCACTCGCCCCCCTGCAGGAACTATACATCAGGAGGTGCGAAACCAGTAAGATCATGGGAGACCCCTTCCACCCCTGCAACGGACTGTTCCAGCTGCTACGGTCAGGCAAACGCCTCCGTTGCCATGCGGTGAGAACGGAGAGGTTGAGAAGGAGTTTAGCTAAATGCATTGCTAAATGCATTTCATTGTCTCTGTACTGTACACTGACAATGACAATTAAAATTGAATCTGAATCTGAGTTTCTTCCCAGAGGCCATTCGGACTGTAAACTCCTATCTCACCAGGGACTGACTTTACTGAACCACTCTACTGCTTTTTTTTTTAATTGCTGTTTTTCTTTTTGTTTTCTCCCTTTTTCCTTCCGAAGAATATGTGATTCTGTTCCATTCTGTTTGTAGTTTGTTTGGTTGTTTGTTTGTTTGTCTTTTTGCACAAAGTCCGCGAGCATTGCCACTTTTCATTTCACTGCACATCTCGTATGTGTATGTGACAAATAAACTTGACCTGACCAAATGGTCAACATATTTCTGAGCTCTTGCTGCTCCTTTGATGATGGATAGTTTAGTTTAGTTTAGTATTGTAATTTGTATAGGGTACAGTGAAAAGCTGCCTCTGAACGCTATCCACTCAATGTGTACTGTACATGACTACAAGAGATC
This sequence comes from Leucoraja erinaceus, assembly GCF_028641065.1. Lineage (NCBI taxonomy): Eukaryota > Metazoa > Chordata > Chondrichthyes > Rajiformes > Rajidae > Leucoraja > Leucoraja erinaceus. The sequence goes on along the minus strand of NC_073379.1, from coordinate 111,980,698 downwards.
GAGGGCAACACCATGGTGTAGCAGTAGAGCAACTGCCTTGCGGCATTAGAGACTCTAGTCCATTCCTGACTATGGGTGCTGCCTGTGTAGAGTTTGTGTGTTCTCCATGTAAACGTGTGGGGTTTATCCGGGTGTTCCGGTTTCCTCCCACACTCCGTAGATGTACAGGTTTGTAGGCTACGTGGCTTTGGTAAAAATTGTAAATTGTCACCAGTGTATATGATGGTGCTAATGTATCACAATGATCACAATGAATGGCGGTGCAGGCTCGAAGGGCCGAATGGCCTCCTCCTGCACCTATTGTCTATGTTTCTATGTACGGGGTGATCACTGGTTGGTGCGGGCTTTGTGGGCCTAAAGGCCTGTTTTTGCCGTCTATCTCTAAAGTCTAAAGTCAAAAGATCCTCTTGTGAAACATCGCACAGATGATCATTTTGTGCAGGAAAGAACTGCAGAGGCTGGTTTAAATCTAAGGCAGACACAAAATGCTGGAGTAACTCAGTGGGACAGGCAGCATCTCTGGAGAGAAGGAATGGGTGGCGTTTCGGGTCGAGACCCTTCGCACAGAGAGTCACCATCCGGTGCCATCTTGCAATTTCAATGTATCCAAAATGTCAGATCTTTGCCCAAGGAGAGATGCAGTTTTGTAGATTCTTATTTTAAGGCCCAGTTTCCTGGTGGCACTGGATCGATGAGGGTTGGGGTTAGTCTGGGCCACCACTGCTCAGTACAACTGGTCTGCACTCAATCCACTCCCTCACCTAGCTGCTTGTAGAGCCTCCCATGGCTGCCTTCCCCAACATCACCATCACTGCAACAGTGCTGTCTGTCGACTACAATAGTCCCCCTCCACTCCCACACACAGAGGTGGCCATGCCCCACTTCCTGAACCAACCGTGGAACATCAGGACGCTTGCAGTGGGCCGCAGGGACGAACTGTTCATTGACCACTCACAAGCGATGACTTTCCTCTTCACCATCCACTACCGCCATCTTGGATTAGTTTTACTTTAAAGATACACAAGGAAACAGGCCCTTTGGCCTACTGCGTCCACGCAAACCAGCACGCTAACACTGCCCTACGCACACTGCGGATAATTTACACTTTTTTAACAAGCCAATTAGTCTGCTAACCTGTACGTCTTTGGAGTGTGGGAGGAAACTGGGGCTCCCAGAGAAAACCCACGCAGGTCACGGGGAGAACGTACAAACTCGAGACGGACAGAGCCCGCGTAGGCAGGATGGAACCCAGGTCTCTGGTACTGCAAGGCAGCAACTCTGTATGACGTCGGATCTTGGATCATCTTTGGATCCTAATTATAGGAAGGATGTCAACAAAATAGAGAGAGTACAGAGGAGATTTACTAGAATGTTGCCTGGGTTTCAGCAACTAAGTTACAGAGATAGGTTGAATAAGTTAGGTCTTTATTCTCTGGAGCACAGAAGGTTAAGGGGGGACTTGATAGAGGTCTTTAAAATGATGAGAGGGATAGACAGAGTTGATGTGGACAAGCTTTTCCCTTTGAGAATAGGGAAGATTCAAACAAGAGGACATGACTTCAGAATTAAGAGACAGAAGTTTAGGGGTAATATGAGGGGGAACTTCTGTACGCAGAGTGGTGGCGGTGTGGAATGAGCTCCCAGTGGAAGTGGTGGAGGCAGGTTCATTGGTATCATTTAAAAATAAATTGGATAGGCATATGGATGAGAAGGGAATGGAGGGTTATGGTACGAGTGCAGGCAGGTGGGACGAAGGGGAAAAAAAAATTTGTTCGGCACGGACTTGTAGGGCCGAGATGGCCTGTTTCCGTGCTGTAATTGTTATATGGTTATATGGTTATATGGATAGAGGTAGTCCCTGATTTGTCAGAATCTTTCTTCCACTCTGATAACCTTTCCAATAAAACGTTTATGAAACACAAGAACATTGTGTTAAAGATAAAGTCGATCATTATTCAAGAAGTGTGGGAAAGAACTGCAGATGCTGGTTTAAATCGAAGGTAGACACAAAATGCTGGAGTAACTCAGCCGGACAGGCAGCATCTCTGGGGCGAAGGAATGGGTGGCGTTTCGGGTCGAGGCCGAGTTACTCCAGCATTTTGTATTTACCTTCATAATTCAATAACCCAGCGCTGGGTGGTACAATGCAATATTTGGTAGAAAAGCTTATACTGTAGCAGTTTCCTCATCTAAGGTCTATGGCTCTTTTCGTCACCTCTGCAGTGTTCAATGCATTCCATCTCTTTCTTTTCCTTGTCGTCACTGCCGTTGGGACTGACGGACGAATCATGGACTAAGTCCAGGGCAGCTTTGGCATTGGTTTTCCAAATGCATTTGAATGTCCTTTCTTTGCTCTGTTGAGATGACCTCTTCAGTAGATTTCATGATAGAATCTGAGGGATAGTTAGCAATCTCAATCCCACAAGGTGTTCTTCACAAATCTAAATCCAGTGTCTTGTATCTGTTGTAGACATGATAAAGTTGACATTACATGGAGTGATTTTGCTACTTCTAATTCCACAACCTCATTTGAAGGGGCATATATATTGACAACACAACAGACCCAACTCACTGCTATTTTTCGAAATTTCAACATAAAAACAAAATTAGATTTGTCCGTCCGCTTCTGAATGTTTTGAATCAATTTTTTAAGCAATAATTTTGTTAACAAAGGTACTTCTTTAAAATTAGCAATTGAGTAAGACAATAATTGCCAATGCAAATAGATAGATAGATAGAATTTATTGCCACACAACCAGGCTGGTGGAATTTGGGTTGTCAGCAGCAGTACAATAATAAAGAACACACAATACACAATAAAACTGTAACACAAACATCCACCACAGCATTCATCACTGTGGTGGAAGGCACAAAATTTGGCCAGTCCTCCTCCATTTCCCCCCCGTGGACAGGACCAGAGTCCAGAGTCAGTCCAGGATCGGCTCTTCCTCACCGGAGACCGCGGCTTTAAGTTGGTGTAGGCCGCAGGCCGGCGGTCAAGATTTAAAGTCTCCGCCGCAGCCAGAAGCACCGTAGACTACAGGGCCGGCGGTCGAAGCACCCCTCCAGGGGTGATGGTGAGTTCACGCCAGGCCCGCGGTAGAAGTTGGCCGCGGGCCGGCAGTGATGGCTTCTTCCCCCCCCCCCCGGGTCCCCCACGAGGGATCCCGGGCTGTAGACGCCGCACCAGCTGGAACTCTGCAGACCGCGGCTTCAGGCTGCCGGCTGCCCCGGGCCAGCGAAACGGAGCGCTTCCCTCCAGCGAGCCCCAGCGAGGGCTCACCCGCTCCACGCCGAGAGTCCACGCTGCGCCCGCCGCTGAAGCCCCGGGCACGTCTCCGGGAAAGGCCGCGCCGATCCTTGATGTTAGGCCACGGGGGAGGCGACCTGGAAAAAGTCGCCTCTCCATGGAGGAGGCGACCAAAGCGGTTTCCCCCTTACCCCCCCGACACAAAACACACATAATACACACGAAGAAACACAAAATACATACTTTAAAACATACTAAAAAATAAAAAAAAGTTGAAAAAACTGACGCGCTGCTGACATGGCTGCTGCCAGAGCAGCGCCCCCTACAAATGAGTCTACGAGAGATTTGGAATTAACTGCGATGATGTTATGAGGCTATGTCAAATTGGAAACAGGATTCTGTATAATAAGCAAAAGCAAATCCACTCAAAAAAGGACGTTTGTATTTTGCTTGTTAAATCCCTCTCTCCAGGAAACACCCTAGAGAGAGTCGAATAACATAAACACAAAGACTGAATTTTTGATGAGCTCTAAATCATCATTGCACATTTAACTTTTCGCATCTTCTTTAATACATTCGAAGATATGAAGTTAAATCTGACCACCAATTAATGATTCTCATCTTCCTGCCTTATGTAACTCTTAACAATTCTCTCATCCATGTGATATCCCTCCTTCACAAATATCATACAACCACAACACCTAACCCTTTCCTCAACAAAGTAGTTACATAAACTGCAGATGGACCGCCAATGCCCATTAGATTTGTTTCCACTTCAGACCTTGTTAAATTAATCTGGGCAACCTAATGACAAATCTATTAATTTTGCTTAATTTTCCAACGAAAGTGTTATCGTTTTTTAATCCATCCTGTGCGATGTTGGGTAGTCAGCTGTATGTTCCAAAAAATACAAGGAGGGGGGCACAATTATATGGAGCAAAGTCTGTTTCTTTCATGCAGGGATCACTGTTGCATTCGAAATAGATGAAATTAAACCGTTTATCAGGATATTTTTGCACTAGACATATTTCACTTTTGTGATCCACTCACTCTAAATCTTTGACACATGGTGTGCATAGAGATTCAGAGAAGTAACATTTCGCAACCAATAACAATTCTCAGCCACTCAATTAATTTGAGACAATTTTCCAATTTTGCCCTCCCAGTGGAGAGCTGGATCTGCCAAGAATATCAGAAAATATGTCCAAGCACTGAAGAGAGTATTCTGACTGAAAGTCATTATACAATTGTAACCAGAGCATGTCCAACTTAGTATAATGTTCTCTCACATGCACAGAAATCTGAAAATCAGCAATGTCAGCTTTTCACAGAATCTTAACTACTACCTCTGAGGGAGGAAAGTTTTGCCAAGATCGGCCCAGGTCACAAGATTCCCACTTGCTCACAGCCACAGAACTAAGAGGCTGAAGTTTGAAGAGGTTGCCTTTTTTTTACAATGTTGAACCAGCTCCCTGTGTAACTGGAAAATGAAGATTTGTCTGAAGAGCTGGCTATTTACACATCATTTGATTAGTACTGGTGTCAGTAATGGGGAGAAGGCAGGAGAATGGGGTTGAGAGGGATAGACAGATAGATCAGCCACGGTTGAATGGCGGAGTAGAGTTGATGGGCCAAACAGCCTAATTCTGCTCCTAAAAGTGAATAAAGTATGAATGTATGAAGGTTCTATGTAGTAGATTATTAAAAGTACATTTTAATTTACAGCGTAGGTTCACGAGATTGATCCCTGGGATGGCGGGACTGTCATATGAGGAAAGATTGGAAAGACTAGGCTTGTATTCACTGGTGTTTAGAAGGATGAGGGGGAATTTTATAGAAACATATACAATTAAAAAAGGACTGGACAAGCTAGATGCTGGAAAAATGTTCCCAATGTTGGGCGAGTCCAGAACCAGGGGCCACAGTCTTAGAATAAAGGGGAGTCCAATTAAAAATGAGGTGAGAAAAACGTTTTTCACATAGAGAGTTGTGAATTTATGGAATTCTCTGCCACAGAGGGCAGTGGAGGCCAAGTCACTGGATGGATTTAAGAGATAGTTAGATAGAGCTCTAGGGGCTAGTGGAGTCAAGGGAGTTAGATGTGGCCCTTGTGGCTAAGGGGATCAGGGGGTATGGAGAGAAGGCAGGTACGGGATACTGAGTTGGATGATCAGCCATGATCATATTGAATGGCGGTGCAGGCTCGAAGGGCCGAATGGCCTACTCCTGCACCTATTTTCTATGTTTCTAGGTTTCTAAATGGAGATCGGTCAACATTTCAATAGTTTAATGGGTCATTTAATATCTCATGCACCAAGGCACAGTGACATCCTTTTTTTGCATAGTTCAGTATATGATTACCATCCATAAATACAATCCCAGATTATAGCAGAGTGCACAGAAACAGCCCACTGTGACTTTATGCAAGACTCGCCAGATTTTGGCACCATTTTCAATGTCCCAGCTGCAGATTTGTAGAAAGAGGAACAGCTTCTTGCATTTTCCGGTTTTACTTTGAATTTTCAGCATCTGCGGGATTTCACATTCTGGCTTATTCCTGACTCATTCCCTGCCTTCGAAATGAGGATGAGGATGTCAGGATTAGCAGGCGATATAACCGCTGGTTTATGTATTGCACGGTTGCCTAGTCAGCATTTCATTTTGGGATTTCAGTTCCACCATGTGTGATCGGCCATTTTGTTCAGCAGCCTGACATAATCCATTCTGGTTTAATCATCAGCAGAATGTGAAAAATGGAATGGCAGAAGGCTCTTAGGTAAACATAGAAACATAGAAATTAGGTGCAGGAGTAGGCCATTTGGCCCTTCGAGCCTGCACCGCCATTCAATATGATCATGGCTGATCATCCAACTCAGTATCCTGTACCTGCTTTCTCTCCATACCTCCTGATCCCTTTATCCACAAGGGCCACATCTAACTCCCTCTTAAATATAGCCAATGAACTGGCCTCAACTACCCTCTGTGGCAGAGAATTCCACAGATTCACCACTCTCTGTGTGAAAAATGTTTTTCTCATCTCGGTCCTAAAAGATTTCCCCCTTATCCTTAAACTGTGACCTCTTGCTCTGGACTTCCCCAACATCAGGAACAATCTTCCTGCATCTAGCCTGTCCAACCCCTTAAGAATTTTGTAAGTTTCTATAAGATCCCCCCCTCAATCTTCTAAATTCCAGCGAGAACAAGCCGAGTCTATCCAGTCTTTCTTCATATGAAAGTCCTGACATCCCAGGAATCAGTCTGGTGAACCTTCTCTGTGCTCCCTCTATGGCAAGAATGTCTTTCCTCAGATTAGGAGACCAAAACTGTACGCAATACTCCGGGTGTGGTCTCACCAGGACCCTGTACAACTGCAGTAGAACCTCCCTGCTCCTATACTCAAATCCTTTTGACAAGAACTATGGCAAGAATATCTTTCCTCAGATTAGGAGGTATAATGAGGAGATCTTGCCTGCCGTATTCTGGGCATGTGAGCAGGGGAAGAGGTCCTTCTTACCTGCTCGGTGTTCATAAGTTCATAAGTGATAGGAGTAGAATTAGGCCATTCAGCCCATCTAGTGTACTCTGCCATTCAATCATGGCTAATCTATCTCTCCCTCCTAACCCCATTCTCCTGCCTTCTCCCCATAACCTCTGACACCCGCACTAATCAAGGTGTTCTGCTGCCAGAACAATGCAAGCAAATGTGGAGGTGGCCCAGAGGTGAGCAGATGGAGCAGGATAAAGAGGGCTTGGACGCATTACAGCTCCCATCAGCTTTCAATGGTAAGTGCAGTTGCAAGAGAAAGCTGAACAATGTCTGGTTCCACATGCAAGCAGCAGACCGGCCTGACCAGACTTGAGCCCAATATTTCAGGTTAATCATTGTTTATTATCTGATGAAAGGTCAATTACCACTCAGGTGAGAGGTCATTGATCTGAATTAGTAACTTCATTTCTCTCAACTATTGGCTGAGCTACTGAAAGTTGTCTGCACTTCTATGATAGTTTTCCAGTATCTGCATTGATTTGCTCTTGTATTTTGATGTTTGGTGTTTTTATCCTATATTGGAACTGAAAGCCCAAAAGCTAGTTCAGAACGCACACCTGAAATAATATAATGGATGCAATTAGATACCGTTCCAACATTTGCTGCTTTTAATTCGGTTGCGCGGGTTTTTATTACGAACTTGATCATTTGGTTTAATTGACCTAATAATTGCTAAAGCAATTGCTATATGAAATTAATGGAGCAATATAAAAGGAAAAGCTACAGGTTACCAGAGTAGGTCAAAGTTCTCATCTGGTTGAGGTTTCAGCTGGTCTCAGTTACAGCATTGTTTCTCTGAGTCAGAATCGTGTGACTTTAAGCCAAGTGGATTGCTGAATGAGTTGCTGTGTTGACAGAGAAGCAATTAGTTGCAGGGAAAAGAATAGGCACTGACTGGTAGTCGTTAATCTAGATTTGGTCTTAATGCAGTTTGGCCTAGCTTGTTATATAACACGCAATAATGAAAATAGTGTTAGACGGTATCATTAGTTATTGAACATCTTTCCCAGCCACTCTGTTAATTTAATCAGAAGCAAAATTTAAAGATTCAACTATTTAGAATGAGTTCACTTTGGTTGTCAGAGGGTGGTCCACCCAACATAAACACAATGTTTAAGAAGCAATTAGACTGGCGCATGGATTGGACAGGTTAATGCCCCTGTCCCACTTAGGAAACCTGAACGGAAACCTCTGGTGACCTTGCCCGCGACCCAAGGTTTCCGTGAGGTCCCCGGAGGTTTTGGTCACTCTCCCTAATGGTCGAAAGTGGTTTCCGTGTAGTCGAGGCTTCTTCTAGGTTGCTTCGATTATTTCAACAAAATCAAAACCGGCCTTGAATAAAAATAGGTTGCTGTTTGGTCGAAGCCAGTGGAGTGGGGTCACTATTTACTCACAGGCAGTCGAAGGCCATCTCCTTCGCTGACCGGCCATTTTGATTGGCTCATTGGGGTTTTCAGGACCTAGAAGACCCACCGGAAGGTAAAATGCCCCCTAAACTTTATTAAGCCAGCACCGCCATTCATTGTGATCATGGCTGATCGTCCACTATCAATAACCCGTGCCTGCCTTCTCCCCATGGCCCCTGGTTCTGGACTCGCCCAACATTGGGAACATTTTTCCTGCATCTAGCTTGTCCAGTCCTTTTATAATTTTATTAAAAATTGCTGCTTTAAATCGAAGGTGGACACAAAATGCTGGAGTAACTCAGCGGGACTGGCAGGTAGCATCTCTGGTGGGAAGGAATGGGTGACGGTTCAGGCCGAGACCCTTCTTCAGACACGAAACGTCTGAATTAATATTACCCAGATCAGGTATTATTACGCATAAATACAACCAAGTCAAACTCAAGTATAAAGGGGAAGATACAGAGTGCAGTTGATAGTTCTTAGCATTGTTGAGTACCAGCTCCGTGGACAAAGTCCAATATCCACAACAGGGTAGAGGTGAATCGGACTGTACCATAGATAATGGAAGGACCGTTCAGATCCTGATAACAGAGGGGACAAAGCTATTCCTGGGCCTACGTTCAAAGTTCTGTACCTTGTGCCGGACAGGGGGGAAGAAGGTATGACTGGGGCTGCATCCATGGGCAGGAGATTCAATGTTTTGTACAATTTGTCATTAACATTAGAATAAAAATGTAGCTGCAGTGGAGGACTTTAACTCTTAAGTGAGGCTTAACTCTTTTTTTTCAGCTATTCCTACACATTTCTGGTTTCAATGTGTGAGGAAGTAACTCAGCATGTAAAATAAACATGTTAACACCTCAACCATAAAACGCCAGCTTTATTAAGGCATATTTCCATGAAATTAGCCCACCAATGTCATCTGTTCTGAATTATTCTTTATTTCTGATGCACGTCAAGATCTCTAACATTTCAAACTCTTAGCATAAGTCTTACAAACCTCACAAAGATTCATAGTTGTGGCTTATATATTTTCACCAGAAGTGACATCCCCTTATTCAACATCTAATCATCCGTGTTGACTGAAGTTGACTCACAGACGTGAAATAAGGAAATAATATGGGAAAGGCATGAGATGGGAACATTGCCTGACTTCACAGCCAGAGTGTTGGCAAAGTCATTAACTTTGTAGCAAATGATGTTTTTCATGTGAAAGCATTCCTATCTGATGGTAGGGCCCCCATCACGAACGTTATGATCAAAGAGTAGAAATTGTTATCATTATTATCACATTATCATTATAAATTATGAATTAAAAACCTACCAACATGTCCAACACAACCTTGGGCAACGTGAATAATACTTAGTCACAAAAGTAGTGCTGGAGAAACTCAGCAGGTCTGGTAGCATCAATGGAGTGAATGGGCATGTCGATTCGAGTTGGGACCCTTCAAACATGTTCTGTTCCTTTCCCTCCACAGATGCTGCCTGACCTACTGAGTTAGAATATAGAACAGTACAAGAACAGGCCCTTCGGCCGGCGATGTCTGTACCGAACATGATGCCAATACCATCTCATATCTATCTGTGCACAATACATAGCCCACTATTACCTGCATATCTATCTATCTTCTATCTACCTATCTATCTATCTATCTATCTATCTATCTATCTATCTATCTATTATTATATAAAAGTCTGTGGCTGCCGCCTTCCGTCCGTCCGGCTGCCGGCTGCCTTTCTTCCTTTTGATTTGTTTCCATCGTGTGATGTCACAATGCCCAATACACTCCTTCCTATCAGCTTCCTACACACTTCAAAACAAAGTTGCAAGACAGGAACACTCTGAACTTTTCACCTCAATGGAATATCACAGCAAGTGCTTCAACAGGAGGGGGAGGGCCAATTGGTATTGCAATTGGAACTGCTGCAGCAGGCAGGGTAGGTGCAATTGGAATTTTTTTTTAATCCACTGCTGAGGGAGGCAGGGGAGTGCTGGAATCTTACATTTGGGAACGGGTTCAGTTCCGTTGGAGGAGACGGGTGCATGGTGGAATATTGGGTTGGGGGATCACACCATTGGGGGAGCAGACCCAACGGGTCTGCACTTCGTCTAGTCCTATCTAAAAGTCTCTTGAAAGCCACAATTGTATTTGCCTCCAGAAAGTTGCATTTTACTCAAGATTCTAGCATCTGCAGTTTCTTTTGACTCCTGAAAATTCCAGTAAGATTCAATAAAGTAAATGTTTTCTTAAGACTGAGAATATAGAGGTGCTGCAACATTATAAAGCTGCAGAACTTCGTAAAATGGTGGATGAAGTAATTTTTTTCCTGCTGCATGAAGTGATTTTTTTCCTGCATTGTTTCTTCACATACACAGATTTTACTTATGCAAGCACATTCCAGAACAATATTAACCATAGAATCTCAGTCTGAAATTATGTCTTTCAGCCAGAATGTATTTCTACTACACCAGCCAGCTATTGCATTTAAGTCAGCACCTTGTATTCACCAAGATACTTCTGATATGTTGACTGAAACTAGAAGGGGATGGTTGAATTCAGGAGAAGAAGGTCCATAAAGGACTTTACTTTGTTAATGTTTGGTCAAAGGTCTATTTCCTCATAATAGCGGAATGTTCATGTGATAGGAGCAGAATTAGGCCATTCGGCCCATCAAGTCTACTCCGCCATTCAATCATGGCTGAGCTATCTGTCTCCTCCTAACCCATCTACTTTCTTCTCCCCTCAACCTCTGACACCCATACTAATCAAGAATCTGTCTATCCCGGTCTAAAGAATATCCATTGATTTGTCCTCAGTTCAGGCCTGCTTTCTGGTTGTGGTAGGATGGTTCAATTGCCTGATAACAGCTGGGAAGAAACTGTTCCTGAATCTGGAGGTGTGCGTTTTCACACTTCTATATCTTTAGCCCAATGGGAGAGGGGAGTAGAGGGAGTGGCCAGGGTGCGACTTGTCCTTGATGATGCTGCTGGCCTTGCCGAGGCAGCGTGAGGTGTAGATGGAGTCAATGGAAGGGAGGTTGGTTCGTGTGATGGTCTGGACTGCTTGCACAATTCTCTGAAATTTCTTGCGGTCTCGGTTGGAGCTGTTCCCAAACCATGCTGTGATGCATCGCGATAAAATGCTTTCTACAACACATCTGTAGAAGTTGCTGAGAGTTGTTGGGGACATGCCGAACTTCCTTAGCCTTCTAAGAAAGTAGAGGCATTGGTGTGGTGTGCTTTCTTGGGTCGATGCTGCAATATGGGTGGGCCAGGAGAAGTTGTTGGTGGTGATATTTACTCCTAGGAATTTGAAGTTTTCAACCATTTCAGGTTTGGTGCCTTCAATGCAAACAGGGCTATGTGTACCGCTTTGCTTCCTGAAGTCCATCACTATCTCCTTTGTCTTACTGACATTGTTGTCTCGATCTCCTTCCTGCACTCCATCTCATCATTATTTGATATCTGGCTCACAACGGTAGTGCCGTCTGCGTATTTGTCCATCAGATTTGTACAAGGCTGCACAGTTGTGGGTGTACAAGGAGTAAAGAAGGGGGCTGAGACCGCATCTTGCAGAGCACCAGTGTTGAGAGAGAGCAGAGGAGATGTGTGGAGGTGTTGAAGAGCTATCATTTCTCAGGACGGTGCCACATTTGGCCGCGCCAGTCCCTTTCCATCAAGTGACAAAAAAAAAAGAGTTGTCGGCATCTTTGATTTAGATTCCAGCAAATGGAATTTTTGATCACAGGTTCCATGGTCAAGTAACGTCCAGTCATGGCAATTTCCCCTTCAATGCCTGGCTGATGCTTCTGTGGAAGTGTGTAGAAGTGTGAAAACGCACACATGACCAGATTTGGGGACAGTTTCTTCCCAGCTGTTATCAGGCAACTGAATCATCCTCCCACAACCAGAGAGCGGTGCTGAACTACTATCTGTCTCTTTGATGACCCTAGGACTATCCTTAATCGGACCTTGCTGGCTTTACCATGCACTAAACATTATTCCTTTATCATGTATCCATACACTGTAAATGGATCTATTGTAAATATGTATTGTCTTTCTGTTGACTGGTTAACATGCAACAATATGTTTCTCACTGTACCTGGGTGTACACGTGACAATAAACTAAACTGAGCTGAACTGTGGATACATTGGTATGAACAAGAGCAGGTGTAGGTAGTCCATTCACAGTGTTATTTGAATGGTCTCACGTCCATTCATTTGTTCTCTCCAACCAACAAAGGAGAAATATGGAAAAAGCAGTGGAAATTCTCACCATTCAGAATTCTGCACCCAGCAAAAGGTTTTGCTGGAGAGGAAAGATTGCCAAAACCAGAAGAGGCAATGAAAATTTCAGCTCTCACTAATCTAGTATTTTAACATAGTGCAAATAAAAATACAGCTGGTGCTACTTTGCACTGCTTTCCCTTCAGTTCCCAATGTGCCTGATCCCAATCATTGGGTTTAAATGCTCAAACACCACACACTTGCTTTCTTCCGAAAATGCAGATTACTTCAGTGGTGATGAGTTCTGCAATATTTCCAGTGAATTTATCTTAAGTAAGTTCTGGCATTAATCAGCATTGTTCTAAAATGGATTGTTTTCTCAGCAACCTGGTGGAAGTATATACAGTTATGTGAGGCATAAATAAGGTAGACCATCAGAATCTTTTCCCAGGGTAGAAATGCCATAACTAGAAGGCATAGCTTTAAGATGAGAGGGAAAAGTTTAAAGGAGATGTGCAAAGCTTTTAAACAGAGGATGGTGGGTGCCTGGAACGCACTGTCATGGGTGGTGGTAGAGATGAATACAATAGTGGTATTGAAGAGGCTTTTGGATAGGAGACCGTTCCTGTGCTGGACTGTTCTATGTACTGTTGAGACATTGCAGAAGATGAACTGGTGTGTGCATCAATGTGAATCTCATTGCATAGATGGCCCATGCAGAGTTTAAGAAGGAACTGCGGATGCTGGCCAGCATCGAAGGTACACAAAAAAGCGTTTTTATCAGCGGGTGTCTGCAGTTTCTATGGAGCGAAGGAAATATTTTAGGCCGAAACCCTTCTGTCAGACTAATGGGGGGGGGGATGGGAGGGGGACAAGAACTTTTTGAATCTCTCCCTGCACTGAGACCCGAAGGCTGGGGCCTGGGAGGAGGCAGCAACGGGAGCGGCTCCAACAGGAAGGGGAGGAGACAGCAAGTGTCGACTACCTCACCGTTGGGAGCTGGCCGGGTCCGGAAGCGGTCGATGTGCTGCTGCATGACCCCAGGATGCAGACTCCCCAAACGGAATATGAGGTGCTGGCCCTATGCAGAGTTGCCTCACAGCTACAAGGACTCGGATACAATCTAGACCTTGGATGTGGTTTGGTAGTGTTTACATACTCTGTAATTGTCAAGTGATGACCGGAATGGAGGTGACGGCTGCAACAGGTCTTTGTGGCTGGGGCTGCAAAATGGTGCTAAAATTGCACCTCTTGCATATGGACTCAGTGGGCTGTCCTGGACATACTGTACTGACCAGGGGAGAGGTACGGGGATAGTCTTGTTGAGCTGTACACAAAAATGTATTTCACTGTACCTGGTACATGTAACAATAAAGAAACCGTTGTACCATTGAACTGTTATTGGGTTGAGGAACTGTCAATAATGTATCGATGTAATTAATATGTTTGATTGGATTGTAAACAGACCACCCATTATGTAGTTCGGACCCCAGGGGTTTGTGGACATATAAATTGATTCTGATTCTCCATCTTACATAGCAAAGTTTAAGAAGAAAATAGGTGCAGGAGTAGGCCATTCGGCCCTTACGACAAAACCGCCATTCAATATGATCAGCGGGCTGATCATCCAACTCAGTAGCGAAGGTACCTGCCGTTTCTCTCCAAACCCCCCTTCATCCCTTTAGCCACAAGGGCCACATCTAACTCCCTCTTAAATATAGCCAAGAACTGGCCTCAACTAGGCTGGGGGATGGCAGGAGAATTCCACAGATTCACCACTCTCTGTGTAAGGGGATTTTCTCATCAAGGTCCTAAAAGATTTCCCTCTTATCCTTAAACTGTCACCCCCCCTAGGATGCAGACTCCCCAAACAGAATATGAGGTGCTGGCCCTATGCAGAGTTGCCTCACAGCTTCAAGGACTCAGATACGATCCAGACCTTGGATGTGGTTTGGTAGTGTTTACATACTCTGTAATTGTCAAGTCTTCTAAAATCTTCTTCTAAAATCTTCTTCCTCAATCTTCTAAATTCTATGTACAAGCCAAGTCTATCCAGTCTTTCTTCATATGAAAGTCCTGCCATCCCAGGAATCAGTCTGGTGAACCTTCTCTGTACTCCCTCTATGGCAAGAATGTCTTTCCTCCGATTAGGAGACCAAAACTGTATGCAATACTCCAGGTGTGGTCTCACCAAGACCCTGTACAACTGCAGTAGAACCTCCCTGCTCTTATACTCAAATCCTTTTGCTATGAATGCTAACATACCATTTGCTTTCTTCATTGCCTGCTGCACCTGCATGCCTACTTTTAATGACTGGTGTACCATGACATCCAGGTCTCGGTGCATCTCCCCTTTTCCTAATCGGCCACCATTCAGATAATAGTCTACTTTCCTGTTTTTGCCACCAAAGTGGATAACCTCACATTTATCCACATTATACTGCACCTGCCATGCATTTGCCCACTCACCCAACCTATCCAAGTCACCTTGCAGCCTCCTAGCATCCTCCTCACAGCTAACACTGCCCCCCAGCTTCGTGTCATCCGCAAACTTGGAGATGTTGCATTCAATTCCCTCGTCCAAATCATTAATATATATTGTAAATAGCTGGGGTCCCAGCACTGAGCTTTGCGGTACCCCACTAGTCACTGCCTGCCATTGTGAAAAGGACCCGTTTACTCCTACTCTTTGCTTCCTGTCTGCCAGCCAGTTGTCTATCCACATCAATACTGAACCCCCAATACCGTGTGCTTTAAGTTTGTATACTAATCTCTTATGTGGGACCTTGTCGAAAGCCTTCTGGAAGTCCAGATATAACACATCCACTGGTTCTCCCCTATCCATGCTACTAGTTACATCGTCGAAAAATTCTATAAGATTCGTCAGACAAGATTCACCTTTCATAAATCCATGCTGACTTTGCCCTATGATTTCACCACTTTCCAAATGTGCTGCTATCCCATCTTTAATAACTGACTCTAGCAGTTTCCCCACTACCGATGTTAGACTAACTGGTCTGTAATTCCCCGTTTTCTCTCTCCCTCCCTTTTTAAAAAGTGGTGTTACATTAGCTACCCTCCAATCCTCAGGAACTACTCCTTAGATCCTAGATCGGTGTCGACCTTCTGGAGGAACGCTTGGGACTGCATGACCTTTTGGGGTGTTTCTGCTTGCACGAGGCTGAAGGGCTTGACCAGGCCAGGCAAGGATTGCACCCGCAGTGGTTTAGGTATCGTATAGGGGAATTCGCTGTTCAATCTAAAAAGTTTAGTTGTTCCAGTGCTTGACTCAGTGGTTTTTGGCTGGGGGGTAAGCTTGAGAAGAGCGCATTTACACCCCCACATTCCAAAGATGTGTGGGTCTGTAATTAAACACTGAAGGGATAGATTGTTGATGTATTTAAGGTCATAAGGAATAGGAGTAGAATTAGGCCATTTGGCCCATCAAGTCTACTCCACCATTCAATCATGGCTGATCTACTGTATCTCTCCCTCCTAACCCCATTCTCCTGTCTTCTCCCCATAACCTCTGACACCTACCTGTACTAATCAAAAAACTATCTATCTCTACCTTAAAAATATCCACTGACTTGGCCTCTACTACCTTCTGTGGCACAAAATTCCACAGATTCACCACCCTCTGACTAAATACATTCCTTCTCATCTCCTTCCTAAAAGAACGTCCTTTAATTCTGAATCTATGTTCTAGACCCTCCCACTATGAAACTATGTAGTTTAAACTAATCTTTCTGTTGGAAACACAGCAGAGAAATTCTGATTGTGATTGTCTCTGATGTGAAATGGCCTCAATGCCACTAAATTCCAAACGTTTGATCAACAAACTCATTCTGAACAGCACCGGAGATCCCAACTTGTTTTTATTCATTCATAGGATGTGAGCATCACTCACAAATCCAGAATTCATGGCACATCCTTAAATGCCCTTGAGATGTTGGTGGTGAATTGGGTTCCTGGATGGCTGCAGTGCCACTGGGGAAAGTACTCCCACATTCATAGCAAACTCCTTGCATGTAATAAAGGCCTGCTGATCCCTGGTCACTGCAGGAGAGGGAGGATTCGGAAGCACTATCAATGAAGCAATGTTAGTTTGTTTTTATTGGCCCAACAACTAAATACAACCGTATCAACAACTTGCAACAATTTACGTTTCTTTAATGCACAAAACAAATTGCTGGAGGAAGGCAGTGTTTGTGGAGGGAAACGCACACTCTACATTTCCAGTCAAGACCTTCATCTACACCCAGACAGGATGAAAGGGTTCGAACCAAAACGTTGACAGTCCATTTTCATGATGCACAGAGTCTCTTGCCCAGTGTAGGTGAATCAGGGACCAGAGGACATACGATAACGATATGATACGATACAATCTCCCTGATGTACTAGTGGCCAGGTGATCTAGGTTGATGGAGGAACTGAAGGAAATTTACATTCGGTAGGAAATGGCGTTGGGTAGACTGATGGGACTGAAGGCTGATAAATCCCCAGATCCTGATGGACTGCATCCCAGGGTACTTAAGGAAGTGGCTCTAGAAATCGTTGATACATTGGTGATAATTTTCCAATGTTCTATATATTCAGGTTCAGTTCCTGTGGATTGGAGGGTAGCTAATGTTATTCCGCTTTTTTAAGAAAGGCGGGATAGAGAAAACAGGGAATTATAGGCCAGTTAGCCTGACATCGGTGGTGGGGAAGAGGCTGGAAAATGAGAACACATGGTATTGAGGGTAGGGTACCGACATGGACAGAAAATTGGTTGGGAGACAGGAAACAGAGTAGGGATTAACCCTTTCAGAATCACAGACTTGTGGGGTAGTGCAAGGCTCGGTGCTGGGACCGCAGCTATTTACAATACACATTAATGATATAGATGAAGATGATTGTGATGATTGTGAGAAGGATGCTATGAGGATGCAGGGTAACTTGGACAGGTTGGGTGAGTGGGCAGATACATGGCAGATGCAGTTTAATGTGGATAAATGTGAGGTTATCCTCTTTGGTGGAAAAAACAGGAAGGCAGACTATTATCTGAATGGTGTCAAGTTTGGAAAAGGGGAGATGCAACGAGATCTGGGGGTCCTTGTTCATCAGTCATTGAAAGTAAGCATGCAAGTACTGCAGCAGTGAAGAAAGTGAATGGCATGTTGGCCTTTATAACAAGAGGAGCTGAGGAGAGGAGCAAAGAGGTCCTTCTGCAGTTGTACAGGGCCCTAGTGGGACCACACCTGGAGTATTGTGTGCAGTTTTGGTCTCCAAATTTGAGGAAGGACATTCTTGCTATTGAGGGAGTGCAGTGTTGGTTCACGAGGTTAATTCCCGGGATGACGGGACTGTCATATGCTGAGAGAATGGAGAGTCTGGGCTTGTATACCCTGGAATTTAGAAGAATGAGAGGGGGTCTTATTGAAATATATAAGATTATTATGAGTATAAGAGCAGGGAGGTTCTACTGCAGTTGTACAGGGTCTTGGTGAGACCACACCTGGAGTATTGCGTACAGTTTTGGTCTCCTAATCTGAGGAAGGACATTATTGCCATAGAGGGAGTGCAGAGAAGGTTCACCAGACTGATTCCTGGGATGTCAGGACTGTCTTATGAAGAAAGATTGGATAGACTTGGTTTATACTCTCTAGAATTTAGGAGATTGAGAGGGGATCTTATAGAAACTTACAAAATTCTTAAGGGGTTGGACAGGCTAGATGCAGGAAGATTGCTCCCGATGTTGGGGATGTCCAGGACAAGGGGTCACAGCTTAAGGATAAGGGGGAAATCCTTTAAAACTGAGATGAGAAGAACTTTTTTCACAGAGAGTGGTGAATCCCTGGAACTCTCTGCCACAGAGGGTAGTCGAGGCCAGTTCATTGGCTATATTTAAGAGGGAGTTAGATGTGGCCCTTGTGGCTAAGGGGATCAGAGGGTATGGAGAGAAGGCAGGTACGGGATACTGAGTTGGATGATCAGCCATGATCATATTGAATGGCGGTGCAGGCTCGAAGGGCCGAATGGCCTACTCCTGCACCTAATTTCTATGTTTCTATGAATTAAGAGCTTTGGACACACTAGACACAAGAAACATGTTCCTGATGTTGCAGAAGTCCAGAAACAGGGGCCACAGTTTAAGAATAAGCCATTTAGAACAGAGATGAGGAAAAACATTTTCACCCAGAGGGTTGTGAATCTGTGGAATTCTCTGCCTCACAAGGCAGTGGAGGCCAATCCTCTGTATATTTTTCAAGAGAGCGTTGAATTGATTGAATTTCCTTTATTGTCATTCAGACCTTATGGTCTGAACGAAATTTCGTGCCTGCAGTCATACATACAATGATACAATAATAACAACAATAAACACAAATTAACTTCCACCACAGTGAGTCCTCCAAACACCTCCTCACTGTGGTGGAGGCAAAAATCTTAGGGTTGCAGTCTCTCCCTCTGCTCCCTCTGCGCTGAGGCGATTCCCCACCGGGCGATGGTATAAACAGTCCCGCAGCTCACCGAACCCCGAGAACGGGCCGGTTCAAACACTGCGGCCCGGGTTGGTCGAAGCCGCTGCACCTCCAGTCCAGCACACGCAGCCGCCGGCCCGCGGCTGAACCCAGGACTCTGGACACCGCCACCAGAACGTCGTCCCAGCCACCGGAGCACCGTCCCAGCCCCCGGACCGGATCGCCCTCACGGGAGTACCGTTCCACCCTCGGGCTGGGCCACGCCGGACGGGGGGGCCGTTCCCCCCCCGGGCTGGGCCACTCCGACGGGAGTGCCATTCCTCCCTCGGGCTGGGCCACTCCAGCAGGAGTGCCGTTCCTCCCTCAGGCTGGGCCACTCCAGCCCCTCACCATGCCGCTCTCACGGGAACACCGTTCCATCCCGGGCTGGGCCGGGACCGAGCCCAGGACGAGTCCTGTCAGCTGCCTCCAGAGTCCCGAGGTCGCCGGCTCCGCTAGGCCTCAGCGTAGACGGAGGCAAAGAAGGGGGATACGACAAAAAGGTCGTATTCCCCCGAAGGGAGTACAGCTCTTAACGATAGCGGAGTCAGGGGATTTGGGGAAAAGGCAGGAACGGAGTACTGAGTGTGGATGATCAGCCATGATCACAGTGAATGGCAGTGCTGGCACAAAGGGCCGAATGGCCTACTCCTGCACCCATGGTACTCGGGTGAAGGGAAAAGGTGAAGGGGAAGTGGTTTAATAGGAGTCTGAGGGGTAACTTTGTCACACAAAGGATGGTGGGTGTATAGACTGCACTGCACCCATAGTCAGGATCAGCCACCCGCGTCTCTGGTGCTGTGAGGCCACTGCACCACTGTGCCGCTCTCAGTGTAGAAACAAGTTACACATAGAAACTCATCTTTCAGCCCAATTAACATAAACCATTCCTAATGCTTCAAATTCCTCCTCTATCCTTCCTAATGTAATAAAACCAGCAAAAGCACCTGGCAGGGCTAGTTAACTTTCACTAGAGTAACTTTTGTATTAACCAATCTCAACTTTCATCTTTCATCTGAACACAACATTTGATTTCAGAAGAAAGGAAGAGGAGGAGGGCTGAGGGAGAGCTGAGAAGGGGAGGAGACAGTGAGGACTACCTGAAATTGGAGAAGTCAATGTTCATGCCACTGGGATATAAACTGCCCAAGCAAAATATGAGGTGCTGCTCCTCCAATTTCCGGTGGTCCCCACTCTGGCCGTGGACAGAAAGGTCGGATTCGGAATGGGAATGGGAGGGGGAGTTGAAGTGCTGAGCCACCGGGAGATCAGGTTGGTTATTGTGGACCGAGCGGAGGTGTTCGGCGAAGCGATCGCCAAGCCTACCCTTGGTCTCACCGATATACATCAGCTGACATCTAAGGCAGCGGATGCAATAGATGAGGTTGCAGGAGATGCAGGTCAACCTGGACGACTGCTTGGGTCCTTGAATGGGGTCAATGGGGGAGGTGAAGCAACAAGTGTAGCATTTCATGCGTTTCAAGGGAATGTGCCCGGGGAGGGGGTGGTGCGGGAGGGAAGGGAAGAATTGACCAGGGAGTTACGGAGACAGCGGTCTTTGTGGAAAGCAGACGGGGAGGAGATGGGAAGATGTGGCGAGTGGTGGGGTCACGTTGGAGATGGCGAAAATGACAGAGGCTTATTTGTTATATGTGACGTTGAAAGGTGAGGACAAGGGGGACTCTGCCCTTGTTGCAAGTGGGAGGATGGGGAGAGAGAGCAGTGTTGCGGGGTATTGAAGAAACCCTGGTGCGAGCCTCATCTATGGTGGAGGAGGGGAATCCCCAGTGCTTGAAGAATGAGAACATTTCAGATGCCCTGGTGTGGAACGCCTCATCCTGGGAGCAGATGCGGCATAGATGGAGGAATTGGGAGTAGGGGATGGAGTCCTTACAGGAAGCAGGGTGGGAAGAAGTGTAGTCCAGATAGCCATGTGAGTCAGTGGGTTTATAGTGGATGTCGGTCAGAAGTCTAGCACCTACGATGGAGATAGTGAGGTCAAGGAATGGTAGGGAAGTGTCGGAAATGGTCCAGGTGCATTGGAGTGCTGGATGGAAGTTAGAAACATAGAAACATAGAAAATAGGTGCAGTAGTAGGCCATTCGGCCCTTCGAGCCTGCACCGCCATTCAATATGATCATGGCTGATCATCAAACTCAGTATCCTGTACCTACCTTCTCTCCATACCCCCTGATCCCTTTAGCCACAAGGGCCACATCTAACTCCCTCTTAAATATAGCCAATGAACTGGCCTCAACTACCTTCTGTGGCAGAGAATTCCAGAGATTCACCACTCCCTGTGTGAAAAGTGTTTTTGTCATCTCGGTCCTAAAAGATTTCCCCCTTATCCTTAAGCTGTGACCCCTTGTTCTGGACTTCCCTAACATCGGGAACAATCTTTCTGCATCTAGCCTGTCCAACCCCTTAAGAATTTTGTAAATTTCTATAAGATCCCCCCTCAATCTTCTAAATTCTAGCGAGTACAAACTGAGTCTATCCAGTCTTTCTTCATATGAAAGTCCTGACATCCCAGGAATCAGTCTGGTGAACCTTCTCTGCACTCCCTCTATGGCAATAATGTCCTTCCTCTGATTTGGAGACCAAAGCTGTACGCAATACTCCAGGTGTGGTCTCACCAAGACCCTGTACAACCGCAGTAGAACCTCCCTGCTCCTATACTCAAATCCTTTTGCTATGAATGCTAACATACCATTCGCCTTCTTCACTCCCTGCTGCACCTGCATGCCTACTTTTAATGACTGGTGTACCATGACACCCAGGTCTTGTTGCATCTCCCCTTTTCCTAATCGGCCACCATTCAGATAATAGTCTGCTTTCCTGTTTTTGCCACCAAAGTGGATAACCTCACATTTATCCACATTATACTGCATCTGCCATGCATTTGCCCACTCACCCAACCTATCCAAGTCACCTTGCAGTATCCTAGTATCCTCCTCACAGCTAACACTACCCCCCAGCTTCGTGTCATCCGCAAATTTGGAGATGTTGCATTCAATTACCT
Organism: Leucoraja erinaceus; assembly: GCF_028641065.1. Lineage (NCBI taxonomy): Eukaryota > Metazoa > Chordata > Chondrichthyes > Rajiformes > Rajidae > Leucoraja > Leucoraja erinaceus. The sequence continues at coordinate 111,958,739 of NC_073379.1, read as the reverse complement.
CATCCAAATCATTAATATATATCGTAAATAACTGGGGTCCCAGCACTGAGCCTTGCGGTACCCCACTAGTCACTGCCTGCCATTCTGAAAAGGACCCGTTTACTCCTGCTCTTTGCTTCCTGTCTGCCAGCCAGTTCTCTATCCACATCAATACTGAACCCCTAAAACTGTGTGCTTTAAGTTACCTTCTAAGTTGGTGGTGAAATGGATGAAGTCAGTCAGTTGTGTGTGGGTGCAGGAGGTGGCCCCAAAGCAGTTGTCGATGTAACGGAGGTAGAGGTCGGGGATGGGGCCCTGGTATGTATTGAACAAGGATTGTTCGACGTACCCGACAAAGAGGCAGGCGTAGCTGGGGCCCATGCGTGTGCCCATAGCTACGCCTTGTGTTTGGAAGAAATGGGAGGAGTCAAACGTGAAGTTATTGAGGGTAAGGACCAGCTCCGCTAGGCGGAGGAGAGTGTCAGTGGCTGGGTATAGGTTGCTCCTCTGGTCGAGGAAGAACCGGAGGGCTTTGAGGCTATCCTGGTGGGGGATGGAGGTGTATAGTGACTGGACATCCATGGTGAAGATGAGAGGATGGGGGTCTAGAGAATGGAATTCCCAGAGGTGACGGATAGTTTCTGAGGTGTCTTGAACATAGGTAGGGAGGGATTTAACCAAGGGGGATGGGATGGAGTCGAGGTACGTGGAAATGAGTTCAGTAGGGCATGAACAGGCAGAGACAATGGGTCTACCAGGACAGTCAGGTTTGTGGATTTTGGGGAGAAGGTAAAATCGGGCCGTGTGGGGCTGTGGAACGATAAGGTTGGAGGCTCGGGGGGGGGGGGGGGGGGGGGCAGGGTGCCAGAGTTGATGAAGTCAGTGATGGTGCTAGAGGTACTGGCCTGTTGCTCGGCAGTGGGGTCAGGGAGGTAACTCCAGAAAAGCTTGAATGCACATACTACCAGATTCAAGAACAGCATCTTCCCTGGTGTTGTCAGACTCTTCAAAGGAGCTCCTGTATGTATGTTAGGAATGAATTCCCAATCTTCCAATCTCTCTCGTTTTGGCCCATATAATTTTAATTTAATTCAATTTTGTTTTATTTTAATTTTATTTTTATATTTTAATTCAATTTTATTTAATTTTATATCATTGTATTCAATTTAATTTAAATTTAATTTAATTTTTATTTTAATAATTTGTATTTAATTTTTATTTAATTTATTTTTATTTAATTGTAATTTTATTTTATTTTCTGTTGTCTGTTTATTCTCTCTTTTGCACCACCTGTACCTGTACATTGCAGACGGTTTGATTGTAATCGTGTATAGTCCTTCCGCTGACTGGACCACACGCAGCATTAAAGCTTTTCACTGTACCTTCTTGCGTATGGCATGCACAGCCTAAACTTGTAGGACAACTTGTTCTATTTGATCTTATTTGATTGTGCATGCTGGGTTGATTGCATTCGCCAAAACAGGGCGGACCACGTGAAGGTTGCAATCTTCCACCCTTCACTGTACCTCAGTACATGTGACAATTAACTAAACTAATGTCAACTAATAAACTAAACTAAACTACCTGATGTTTTATGATTTGCCTGATTTGCCTGGATAACGAAATAAAGTTCCTCAGTACACATGACAATAATAAACCAACACCAACACTGTATAACAGTAAGTGAGACATCACTGCGTGTTGGTTCAGTCATGATGGGCTAATATCTCTATCCTCTACTCTACAGGGAATATCAGAATCCATCAAATGTCTTACTTTAGTATGTCTTTAAATGATAGAGCTGAGATTGGGTAGTAGGTATTAACATTGCATTCACTCAGCTGAATTTATTAAGATTGACAGCTGAATATCACCACAAGTCAGTTAAAGTCACCATGATAAATTTACTGCAGAAAACTGCTGACGTGCTTCCAAACTTTATGTTAGACACAAAATGCCAGAGTAACTCAGCAGGACAGGCGGCATCTCTGGAGAGAAGGAATAGCAGATGTTTCAGGTCGAGACCCTTCTTCAGACCTGTGTATTAGTACTTGTAGATCCTCTAAACCGTTTAAGTAGTTATTTTACAACATGTAACCTCTCTTCACACTCCATCTATGATAAAACTTAATTGTTAAGAATTACATTCTGTAAAGATATTATTATTTAGTTTAGTTTACCAGCCAAAAGGCCTAGAAGCGTTTAGTATAGTTTAGTTTAGAGATACAGTGCGAAAACAGGCCCTTCGGCCCCACTGAGTCCGCACTGACCAGCGATCCCAGCACATTAACATTATCCTACACACACTAGGGACAATTCACATTTTTATACCAAACCGATTAACCTACAAATCAGTACGTCTTTGGAGTGTGGGAGGAAATCTACACGGTCACGGAGAGAATGTACAAACTCGTAGTCGGGATCGAACCGGAGTATCTGGTGCTGCAAGTGCAGTAAGGCAACAACTCTGCCACTGCGCCACCAAGCTGTACAATTTTTTAATTTAATGCATTACTATTTGTTATTCTCAGTATTTTTACTGTTATTCTTCTGTATCTGGGCGTCATTCAGATTTTGATTCCAAAGTCTGTATTATTACTATAAATTATAAATAATACTAACTTTATGAGACCCGTCTCATCTCCAATTCCAATCTTAAGTCACTCACATGAAAACATAACTTGCACTTATACTGGGCTTATGGGACCCATCCCATCTCCATTTCCAATCTTCAGTCATTCACTTGAAAACATAACTTGCACATACTGAGTCATTATTTATTTGAACTCCCTATCACAAAAATCACATGTTCCAAGAACTAAGGTAAAACACAGGTTTAGATGTGCAGTCTGTGTACTGTGCATTGTGCTCTCTTATTCTCGGTGGACAACAGCGTTTGCAGTGATGCATAATCCCACTCCTCTATTGATGTATTAGAAGACCACATCCTTTTGCCAGTATTGGCTTCCTAGCTCCACGATATCCTGCCCTCCCTATTTCAAATTCAACCCCAGTTGTGCTGTCTGGTTAGAGTTTGTACGTTCTCCTCGTGACCTGCATGGGTTTTCTCCTCGTGACCTGCATGGGCAGCTCTGCTTTCTTCCCACGCTGCAAAGACATACAGTTTTGTAGCTTTGGCAAGTATTACAAATTGTCCAGAATGTGTGTTAGTTTGCGGGGATCGCTGGACAGGGCAGACCCGGTGGGCTGAATAGTCTTTTTCCATGCTGTCTCTCTACAATAAACGAAACAGGCAAAGCTAATCATGTGTCCATTTTAGTTCCAAGTAGATTTTCACGGATATGAACTCTACATTGCAACAGTTCAATTTAATATTTTTATTAATTGGTCAGTCATACAAGAGCAATCTGTAAGTTTTTCAGTTGCGTACATCTGTTTTCAGTTGGCCACTGCTCAGAAACCAAATGAGAGTAGCAATGAACAAAACCAATCATCTTGTGACTAATCAAGTGCCACCGGGAACATGATATTGGCTTTTAATGAATGTGACATATGCCTTTAATAATATAAAGAGCACTTTTACCAAGCACTTTTTAATCTTCCTGCGTCATGGCTAAGATCTGAAGTATAACCTCCTTCGCTTGTCTTCATGTTAGTAGAAAGCTGAGTGGACAATCCGCTCATTAATATGTCCAGTTGAATAGCTCCTTTTGTGCATTTAAACATGTTTTAATGTAGGCTGAGTATAATGCTATGTTGATCTATATAACTCAAAACCGAATGGCAAGTCCTATTCTCAACAGTACATGAATTATAACTATAGCATTATTTCAACAATTGCTTACTGCGAGAACTTTCTGAAATTAATTACCTGGGACTTGTAAAACAGACCAATGAAACTCAGTAGCAGTTCATCCAGCTATCTGATTTCTTTTGTCATTAAGTGTAGATACACAGGAAATTCTATCCTTTCCTTTTGGGATAATCTCCCCCATCCTTATCCTTTACAATGATACATTTTATTTGGCTTTCACGATTCTGCCTGCAATTACGTTATTTTGCACTCACATTTCCAATGTTTATTTTTACCTCGGTTTCCCCATCGATCTCATTAGCACACACTAGAACGTAAACTTCAGCACGAACAAACAAAATCTAGGTAAACATTTGGGGCCCAAGGAAACTGCAGAGCTCACACCATATGTTTCTCATAAGGATTCCATAAAAATCTATTCAAACTGCGGGAAATATAGTGGAAGTTGGCCATGGTGGCATTCTGTATATGTAAACAAAACTGCATAAAAAGTAATAAAACATCAACGTTTAATCGTTTTACCGCTACAGCTCAATTATTCCCACTAGGCTAATGACAGGAAATTTGTGTGTGTGGCATAATGATAATCCAAGATGTGTTTGCATACAGGAAATGATAGGCATTTTCATGATAGACCACAGTTGCCACATGTCCATCTTACTTATAACTAAGTCTCTTAAATAGCTGGCACAGTGTTTCTGCTCTCCGTACATATCCAAACACAAATAACACATGAAATTACACCCTTTTAACATTTAGATAGATGGGAAAAGGTTCTTCCAAGATGGTGCCCAGCCCACGCGGCTATTTGCATGCCAGCCATAGATGCAGATCTACAAACCCGTATGACAATCTCTCCAGACTCTTAACTCTCTACACTGTAAATGGATCGATTGTAATCATGTATTGTCTTTCTGCTGACTGGATAGCACTCAACAAAAAGCTTTTCACTGTACCTCAGTTATACTTGACAATAAACTAAAGTGAAACTGAAACTAAACTGGAGTAATGTAGAGGTGTTTTTTTTTTGTTTTTTTTAACAGTGAATTACACTAATTTGGCTCCTTTAACATAGTTCAAAAACATGGCCCACACCATGTCATGGATGCATTGTCCAATAAAATGTGACACTGTGCTGCAAGTGGAATTTTAAAGCCTTGAGCTCTGTGTCATTTCACCAGTTTCACAACCTTCCCCAAATGATCTACGAACCCTTTGTGTCTCTGTTCTTACATCCTTTATATAATTGTTACATCTCATTTCAATTGCCACTTTTCTTGTGTTTTTCTTCTTTCCTTTTCTCGTTTCCTTTCTTCATTTCTTACTTGCCCTTTGAGCCTTCTATAGTCAGCCTGCTTCTCATTTCAAGGTTCAAGGTTTCAAGGCTCAGTTTATTGTTACGTGTACCAATTAAGGTACAGTGAAATTCGAATCACCAGACAGCCATACTAAAAAAAAAGCAACAAGACACACAACTACATAAAAGTTAACATAAACATCCACCACTGTGGATTCCCCACGTCCTCACTGTGATAGAAAGCAATAAAGTCTAAACCTCTTCCTCTTTTATTCTCCCGTTGATCTGTGCAGTCGAAGCACCTGCGTTGGGGCGATCCAAACCTCCACGTCGTAGGTTAATTGGCTAGGTCTAAATGCAAACATTGTCCCTAGAGGGTGTAGGATAGTGTTAATGTGCAGGGATCGCTGGTCGGAGCGGACCCGGTGGGCCGAAGGGCCTGTTTCCGCGCAGTATCTCTCTAAACTAAACTAAACCTGGAGAGAGTGGCCATCCATCACATGCTGATTACTTTCTTCCATCCAGTCTATGTCCCCAGTGTTGTGTCTGAAAGGCTGAAAGCATCATTAAGAATGTCCGCGCCACAACTGGCCACTACATCTTCACTCTTCTACATTCTAGGAATGAATGAATGAATGGATAAATGATCGAATGTATGGATGAATGAATGAATGAATTGAATGAATGAATGATTGAATGAATGAACGAATGAACGAATGAACGAATGATTGAATGAATGAATGAAAGAATGTGACGTAATTGTCACATGTTCCTTTGTTCTACATACACCTAGGCAGTACACAAATGTCGCCAAAGTTACAAAAGTACCCCCCCCCCTATCTACCCCCTGAGCTGTACGTGGCAGCAGGCCCACCTTCCCCACCCCCCACCTCCAGACCCCCCCCATTGTTCTTGGTCCCTCCCCCCTCTCAGTGGGGCACTTCCCGTTGACCCCGGTGGCTTGGGGCTGCTTCGTGGACGCCGGTGGTCAAGTCGGGCCTACCGACATCAGTCCACCTGCTGTGTGTGTCCTGCCCTGCTGCCTGCCAGGAGCATCGGGGGAAGATACGAGTGCTTGAAAGCCAGACATCAAGACTTGCTTTTTCCCCACTGCTATCAGACTCCTGAACTAATAACCTACTTGGAGGTGCTGCTGCGTAGTTTTATTATTAACTCTACCCCTTTCAGTTATTCCATTAGTGCACTTTAGTAACATTTTGTACTACCTAAGGATACACTACAATCTTCACATTATTCTGTTAATTTGCACATAAGCCTCCACATTTTTCTTTTAATGAGGCGAGTGGAACTGCATGCAATGCTCCAAATGCGACCTATTCAAAGCCCTATAGAGATCCGTTAACTATGCTCTCTCCTTACATTCAGCCTCCCAAAGCACCACACCTCACACGTGCTCGGGTTAAACTCCATCTGCCATTTCTCCGCCCATTTCTACAGCTGATCTTAATCCCATTGCATCTTCTGACAGCATTCCTCACTGTGTAACTCCTCCAGTTTTGCTGTTGTCAGCAAACCTACTCACCAACCCATCTGCATTTACATCTAGGTCATTTATATATATATAGATATCCACATTCCACTGAACACAGTCCTCCAACCAGAATATCTACCTTCCACCACAACCCTCTGTCTTTCATGGCTAAGCCAGTCCCAAATCCACATGACCATGTCATCATGAATCTGATACATCTTAATCTTCTGGATCAGCCTACCATGAGGGATCATATCAAAAGCCTAATGGACCTGTCCCACTTATGCGGCTTTTTAGGCGACTGTAGGAGACTATGCAGTTGCCACATGTTCGCGGGTGGTTGCCGGGGAGTCACCACATGGTCGTGAGGAGTTCCCGCATTCTGGGAACTAATCACGGCCTCATTGTAGTCGCAGCAAATTTTTCAACATGTTGAAAAATTAGCAGTGACTAGAATGAAGCGGCCATGGAAAGTAGCGAGAATTCTCGTGCTGTAGATGGGTTGCCAGGAGATCCTAGTGGGTCGCCAGGAGGTCGAAGGTTCTCGTAGGATATAGCCGGTGCTGACCGGTGAATTTCATTGGCTCATTGGGGAAATAAAACGTAAGCAGTAGTTTTCAGAACCAAGGATAACCGACCGGTAATGTTAATGTCCGTCGAACTTCACAGCCGTGTATCTCTGGCTTCTTAAAAGTTGTCTCCACTCTTTCCCCCTCCTTCTCCCCCCCTCTTCCCCTCCCCCTCCCCCACCCCAGCCCCTTCAACCCTCTATTAAAGGACTTACCGTACACTGTGCATTAGCCGTCTTAATTACAGCGCCAACCTTCCTGTTCATCGCGGTATCACCTTGGCTTTGCACCGTGTGAATTTCACTCAGACAGCGTGTGAGTTCTCCCCACTTGTCCTGTCCCCCACCTGCATAATGGGCTGGTGAAGGAAGTGATGTGTGTGTGTTCCACTCTGACAGTCGCCATTCCAGTTGCTGGTTTTCAGGCGACTGCTGGCAACTTGGCAGTCACCTTAAAATTTGCCTAAGTGGGACAGGTCCATTAGTTATACAACATCCACGACCCTATCTTCAAAATCTCAATTAAAAAAATATCTGTGCTAGTCTATGGGCTGCTTTTTTTATACTGTGTATATAATATACATGGACTAGGTTCCACTACCAAATAAAATGTTGTTCACTTTAGTCATTTGCAACAGTAGTTCCGCATTAACTCCTCCAGGTGATCTTCATGAACTTTCCCAGTAGATCTATGCCAACAACACATTTAAGAATACAGGAATTATTGGCACGGTCATTCATTCCTGTCTCCTGTACTTATTGTTTATCTCTATTGCTGTTCAGCCTGTTTCAGCACTGTAACTCTAAACTAAATCAGTCTGAAGCAGTCTGTCCGAAACGTTGCCTATTTCCTTCGCCCCATAGATGCTGCTGCACCCGCTGAGTTTCTCCAGCACTTTTGTCTACCTAAACAAAACTAAATGTGACTACCAGGATTACAGTAAATGGATATTTTCACTATTTTCACACTTATTGTCCTTGGTAACTGTAAATCATATTGCAACGATAGACTGTGGAAGCCCAAAGCTTGCAGCATATTTATTCCGCTTCATCAAGGAAGTTGCAGTAACACATCTGTCACAGTCATATCTGAAGTTTGTGCAGGAAATTCACATCTTAATCATGGGATGGAAATGATGGCAGTCACATCATTTTCTAGTTTTGACATAACTCAGCCCATATAAAATGTCCAAAGCTGTTTTATTTTGTTAGGGAAGCATTCATTATTGGTCATTTATGGGGACATAGAGCAAGTAAGATTAATGTTTAGGTTATCAGAATTTCAATTGTGTTTGTGGAAGTTATTTTGTAGGATTATTCAGTTACTGGAAAGATTTTTAAAACAACTTTTCAGGGCGTCATGATGGCACAGCGGTAGAGCTACTAGATTACAGCACCAGAGACCTGGGTTTGATCCTGACTACGGGTGCATGACTGTACAGAGTTTGTACATTCTCCTCATGACCTGTGTGGGTTTCCTCCGAGATCATCCGTTTCCTCCCAGGATCGTATGTGAATTGGCTTGGTGTAAATGTAAAAGTTATCCCTAGGGTGTGTAGGGCAGTGTTAATGTGTGGGGATCGCTGGTCGGTGTGGACTCGGTGAGCTGAAGGACCTGTTTCCGCACTGCATCTCTAAACTATAATTTCAGAGCATTTTTTTCTAAAAATGTGAATCATTTAATGCTGTTATGAGAATGCTCTCTCGTTTATACTCTTTAGAAAGAGAGGAAAAGCTACAAACAACATTTTGCTTCTTGAAAGTCTAGCAGTGCCATCCAACCCACTTATACACAGAAACATATTTACCATAACATAAAAGCAAAAAGTGGTTTATGTAGAAGTGAAAAGAAAGCAGGTTTTGAAAGTATTTGATTCATACACTATTGTATTCAAAACCTCAGGACATACAAATATGGGTAACCCATGATTATTGGTTTTGGTGTTTAAAAGCCTTTAAACGCATCTATTTCATGCCATTTCATTTTGCTGTGTATATAATTAAAATTGATTGGATACCACCATAAAAAATATTGTTCAATTTAATCATTTGCAGCAGCAATTCCGCATCCACTCCAAAAACTCTTTGCGAGAGAAATTGGCCAATAATATTATTGGCTGCACACTAATCGTCCAGAGGGGCAGCAGTCAAACAGTCCCAACTCAGGATGGGAGCTTCCTTTGGTGATCTTCTTTGGCTAAGAAGCGGCGTGAGTGTAGATGTCCATCAGGGAGGGGAGAGGGCAACCAATGAAATTGGATTGTAGTGATCAATGCAACAGAGATGTGTTGCCACATTAGTTTCACACAGACATCCAAACCATAATCTGTCAGACTGAAGAGTCTGACGAAGGGCCCCAACCCGAAACGTCACCCATGCCTTCTCTCCAGAGATACCGCCTGTCCTGCATTTTGTGTCTATCTTTGGTTTAAACCAGCATCTGCAGTTACTTCCTACACACCATCATCCAAGCCAACAGGTCCATAATTGTATCAATCTCATGATACGCCCATGTCAACTGTGTCAGTGCCCCAAGACGTTCCTTAATCCTTTTCATCACTACATTGCACCTCACCTCCAATAAATGCCATGTGGGAATGGAGCTAATCTTCCATAGAAATTAGGTGCAGGAGTAGGCCATTCGGCCCTTCGAGCCTGCACCGAGATTCCATGCCATTGGGAAATCATACAACCCTCAGCAACAAATAGTAAAGCCAAGTTCAACCAATCTCTGCTGGTGATGGGAGACTTCTGTCGGCACAGGGACGATTGTGGCTGATTTTAGGCAGGACGGAATAACTGCCTGGGCCAGGGAGAGATTGAAAATTCTGGTGAAGATGGCAGTGAGCTGTAGGGGCGCACGCTTTGAGCACCTTACCAGGGACTCCATCTGGGCCGGTAGCCTTCTTGGGGTTCACTGCAGGAGCACCCGTCCGACATCGTGCTCCGTTACAGTGAGTGGAGTAGTACAGGAGCTAGGTGAGGGTGGGAACAGGGCTGTAGCAGGTGAGTGCTGCTGGATGTGATGTTTCAAAGGAGAGGGGGAAGAAGGACAAATAGCTGTATGCAGATGACTCTTGTGTTTCCTCAGACTGGGAGCCTGAGTAACGAGCTCATTCGCTCAGGCATCTTCCAGAAAGTAAGCTTTAGTCCAAGTCCTTAGAAGCCATGAACTCCTTTAAGGATCTTGGGTGTTACCTCAATGCAAAGTGAGACATTGATAATGAAATTCATCACCACCTTCAATGCTGCAGCACAACCTTCAGTTAATTGTGCTGAACAATACTTCAAGATCAAAACCTCGCAACTGGTGCAAAACTAATGGTCTTAGACTTAGACTGGAAAGGACACGGCATAATGTTCTGGAGGACGCACCGTGGGAGGGGGGTCAGAGAACAAGGGGACCTGGCGTGGGTGGAGAGGCAGCACTGGGAGAATAAAGAGGGACATTGGGGACAAGATGGAATACTTTGTAACTTTGTCAGTGCCCGATATGTGGCGACTCTTTGCATATTTGTGTATGCAAAATAAAGAATTTCACCGTGACATGTCACATGTGATAATACGGTCATTTAGTTTAAAAAAGTATCAAATTGAATGCAATAAATCAGGTGAGTTCAGGATCTTCAGACCATTAACAATAATTCAACGGCGAATCTCTCAACAACACACAATAATCAACACACAAAACCGCTAGAAGTGCAGGGTGGTTGAGGCAGGGATTTCCAAAGTTTAACCATGTGGACCCGGGAGCATCTGTCTATATGCTTGAAACCAGGTAGTAGCGATTCAAATCTTCCTATATTGCAAATTACATAACTAATATTGTGGTAAATAAGGCCAAAGCTAATAGTGCTTACTTCACTCAGACTCACTCACATTGAGGTAACACCTAAGATACTGTACGAGTGTCGGAGGTTATGGGGAGAAAGCAGGAGAATGGGGATAGGAGGGTGAGATGGATCAACCATGATTGAATGGTGGAGTAGACTTGATGGGCCGAATGGCCTAATTCTTCTCCTATCACATGATCTTACGACTCCCAAAGAAGGCACCTCAAATCATTGGCAAAGTACTACTACTTCTAACTCTACAAATTCCTCCCAATTCACTGGAAGGATAAGAAACCAACGTAAGTGTCCTCTCCCAATCCAATAACCTCAGCAATGAGGCAGGCCCCCACCTATCCATGTTCTCCAGGGATGCTGCCTGACCCGCTGAGCTACTCCAGCATTTTGTACCATTCCTTGGTAAGCCAGCATCTGCAGTCCCTTTCTTCCACATTGTTTCCTCATTACATTAAGGTGGATACATTGGGCAGATCACTCAGTTGCATGCCTGACACTAGATTCCCGAAAAAGACACTGTATTCCATATTCGGTCCTTGAGAGAGATTACCTATTGGGCGAGGGACAAGATATTCAAAAATGATCTTTCTTGAAGAAATGCAACATCCTCCCTGCCTCCCAACAACCTCTGGCCACTAATTGCTCAAAGTGGAGAAGGAGCATTCGGGATGGTATTGAGGTCCTTACTACCATGCAATGGGAGAAGGTAGAGGTTTTTGCTACCAAAGCAGATAACCTCACATTTATCTGCATTAAACTTCATCTGCCATGCATCCGCCCACTCCCCCAACCTGTCCAAGTCACCCTGCATTCTCATAGCATCCTCCACACAGTTCACACTGCCACACAGCTTTAGGAAGGAGATGAGAAGGAATTTATTTAATCAGAGGGTGGTGAATCTGTGGAATTCTTTGCCACAGGAGGCCAAGTCAATTAATATTTTTAAAGCAGAGATAGGTAGATGTTAGTTGTAGGAAGGAACTGCAGATGCTGGTTTAAATCGAAGATAGACACAAAATGTTGGAGTAACTCAGCGGGAAAGGCAACATCTCTGGATAGAAGGAATGGATGACATTTTGGGTCGAGACCCTTCTTCCGACCAGATTCCTGAATAGTCCGGGTGTGAGGGGTTAGGGGGAGAAGGCAGGAGAATGGGGTTAGAAGGGAGAGATAGATCCGCTATGATTGAATGGGCGGAGTAGACTTGATGGGGCGAATGGCCTAATTCTGCTCCTATTCCATATGACTTTATGACCTTACTTGCTACTTCACAACTCACAAAACTGGAATGAAGCAAGACTTTCTCAATGCCAAGAACCTGTCCAAGAAGATCTGATTCTACACCATACCTGATTTTCTTTGCAAAACCAAGTTGCTGGTTTCCAATTTCCCCATTTTATATTATTTCCGGTACCACCCCCCCTCCCCCCCCCCCCCCTCCAACACCCACACTCAACTCTGTGCATGGGCACTCAAACTAGGTGCTGAAAGGGCAAAGGCAAGCATCATTGTTACTCACTATGCCCTAATCTTTCATGGGACGTATGGAGACTTGTTTTAAAGACAAGAATTTTAATAACTTCAGAACTTTTAAAAGAGAGCATGTCCCATATTCCATGTCATGGGTAAAAGGTGAAACTTGCAGACATCCATTGAACGTTCATAGCTAATGAACATTGGGATTTGGAACATGCAAATAACGCCAACCATAGTCACTCTCTGACCAACACCAGCACTCAGTTACCAATGGAACGTATGAAAAGTGTTAAAAAGCCATCAGACCACACATCAGTCCAGAGCAGAAATGACAGATAATTTGTTTAGTTCCAGGCTGGTACAGAAGTGGTGCTTTCACGGGTGTCCATAATAGCTAACACTTGATATTTTTCCCTGGGAAAGCTGTAAATTGAATTTACTGGTGAGAATAAGAACAGGGCCAGTAATGCTCACATTATTCATGTGTAAGTCACACAACAATCTGTGTCCTCACAAATTCCTGCCTTAGCCATCCAGCACTGCCAGCTGTCTGGTGATAACAATATGTATTTGAGACTCACTATTTAAATGCAGACAATGGTGTGAAGTCCGAAGATTCACCTGGCTTCATGCATCAAATTTATTAGAAAGGTTACCATGTGTTTTTCTATTCAAATTCCATTGGAGAGTATAAATCTTAGTTAATATTCAACTACTTCGATGGCACTTTGATTATGCATTTTAACAAGACTAGAATAGAATAGAATAGTTTCTTTATTGTCATTGTAACATGGGCCATGTACAACGAAATTTAAAATGTCAGCCAGTCAGTGCAGCATTCAAACATTTCTAAAGCTAACGAAACATCCACGGTAAAATAATAAAGATAAGCAAATAAATAAAAAACACAGACAAAGCACGCATACACACCAACCCTCCATCCTTCTGTCGATTTCACCGTTACCACAGTCCCTTAGTCTGTATCGCCCCTGCGTTCCTTGGCGGCCACATAAAAAACATGTTAATTGGGACTAATAATTGGTGAAGATTTAACTGTTATGAAACCTTTTCTTTCTTTTCTTTAATTGCTATTCCAAGGCACTGAATCAAAATGCGAGGATTCCATCCCCAACAGCATTGTGGATAAACCCAGGCCTCAAGGACTACAGCGGGTCAAGAAAGCAGCTCATCACCACTTCTCAGGGGCAACTGGAGATGGGCCGTTAAATGCTTGCTCTAATCTTCCAAACATCTCATTGTTGAGTACATCATGGGCCCACACAGCTCCCTATGATAATGCAGCCTCAGCCATGGAGCCCGATGTCAGTAAAATAGAAACATAGATGCAGGAGAAGGCATTTGACCCTTCGAGCCAACATGGCTGATCGTCCCCAATCAATAACCCGTGCCTGCCTTCTCCCCATATCCCTTGATTCCTTTAGCCACTGCCCTCTGTGGCAGGGAATTCCACTAATTCACATCTCCCTGGTCAAAAAGGTTTTTCTCACCTCAGTCTTAAAATGGCTTCCCCTTTATTCTAAGACTGTGGCCCCTGGTTCTGGACTCGCCCAACATTGGGAACATTTTTCCTGCATCTAGCTTGTTCAGTCCTTTTATAATTTTATATGTTTCTATAAGATCACCCCCTCATCCTTCTAAACTCCAGTGAATACAAGCCCAGTCTTTTCAATCTTTCCTCATATGACAGTCCCGCCATCCCAGGGATCAATCTCATGAACCTACGCTGCACTGCCCCAATCACAAGGATGTCCTTCCTCAAATTCGGAGACCAAAACTGGACACAATACTCCAGATGTGGTCTCACCAGAGCCCTATACAACTGCAGAAGAACCTCTTTACTCCTATACTGAAATCCTCTTGTTATGAAGGCCAACATTCCATTAGCTTTCTTCACTGCCTGCTGTACCTGTAAGCCAACTTTCAGTGACTGGTGTACAAGGACGCCCAGGTCTCGCTGCACCTCCCCCTTACCTAACCTAACCTCATTGAGATAATAATCTGCCCCCTTATTGTTGCCGCCAAAGTGGATAACCTCACATTTATCTATATTATACTGCATCTGCCACGCATCTGCCCACTCACTCAACCTGTCCAGGTCACCCTGCAATCTCCTGACATCCTCTTCACAGTTCACACTGCCACCCAGCTTTGTGTCATCCGCAAACTTGCTAATGTTGCCCCTAATTCCCTCTTCCAAATCATTAATATATATGGTAAACAGTTGCGGCCCCAACACCGAGCCTTGTGGCACTCCACCCGCCACTGCCTGCCATTCTGAAAAGGACCCGTTCACTCCTACTCTTTGCAGGATCCTTCATGAGGGTGAACATACGGAATGGGTCTGGCCCTGATGTCGGACCTGACTTCATACTTACAACTTGCATTGCCGAATGGGCTAGAGTTTTTCTGGACATCTTTGAGGTCTCACTCCTTAGAACTGAGGTCCCCATCTGCTTTAAAATCACATCTATAACACAGCTATAAAAAACATTGGTAAGACCGCACTTGCAAAATAGTGCACGCTCCAAACTCTAAAGGATGTGGTGACAATACAGAGGTTAAGAGTTTAAAGATACAACGTGCATCAGAGGCTGAGGGGAAATGATAGAAATATATAAGATTATGTGAGGCATAGATAGGATAGATAGTCTGAACATTTTTCCCAGGATGGAAATGTGAAAGACTAAATGAGACCTAGTTTTTGATCAAAGTAGGGAAGTCTGGAACTCAATGTCATGTGTGTAAAGTGAGCAGCAAGAGATTTAAAGGTGATGTGAGGAGATTGTGGTAGTTATCCGAAACAACCTGCTACTGGAAATGATAGAGGCAGATTCAAGATGATGTTGAAAATATATTTAGGCATATGCTTACATGGGAAAGGAATAGAAACATAGGTGCAGGAGTAGGCCATTCGGCCCTTGGAGCCAGCACCACCATTCAATATGATCGTGGTGCTCCATTCCTGCTTTCTCCCCATATCCCTTGAAGGGAAGACACAGGCTTAATGCTCGCAAATGGGTTAGCATGAATAGGCATTGCAATCAGTACGTGCTCAAATTGGGGGGGAAAAGAGCCCATTTCTGTGTTGTATGATGCTATGATTCTCTGTTGCATCTATTGAATGCCCTATCCACAGCATTGTGCATTCAGGCAAGTAGGTTTAGTTTACATGACTAAATCTCTCTAAAATGTTTAGAGATACAGCGAGAAAGTAGGCCCTTTGGCCCACTGTGTCCGCACTGACCAGTGATCCCCGCATATTAACATAAGCCTACACACAATGGGGACAATTTACACTTATACCAAGGATACAAACCCAAGCCAATTAACCTCCAAACCTGCACATCTTTGGAGTGTGGGAGGCAAGCGAAGATCTCGGAGATAACTCACACGGTCATGGGGAGAAGGTACAAACTCTATACAGGCAGCACCCGCAGTCGGGATCGAACCCGGGTCTCTGGTGCTGCAAGGGCTGTAAGGCAGCAACTCTACCGCTGTGCCACCGTGGCGCCCAAACTAAAATGTCATCATCGTAGCTTTGAATCACTGAAGAGGTAACCATCAGGGAAGAAATCTCTATCAGGCTCGACACAGAGCATCCCAGGGCAAGCAGCTGGTTCGCCTCAGTAACTTTCAACTTGTGCGGTAACGTTTCTGGTCAGAAGAATGAGCAAGTCATTTCTGCTTTATACAAATCATTCCTAATAAATCGCTTCCAGGGGGTGCTGCTGCTTCCTTAACATCGTTGACCCTACAGGTTTTAAAACGACATTGTTAAGATTAGTCCAAGTTTAATGTGTTCATATTAAATTCCTGTTTCAGCAGAAACATTAATCCTTCAGCTTGAAAAGAATGAAGACATTAAATTGAACAGATATTCATAAAATTTCCCAGAGTTTCTCATGATCTTCTGTCACTACTTCAGGAAACCAAGCACATAACTGTAAACAGTCCTCGATGCTAAAGTTGAATCCTTGTCATCTTCTCCCCGCTCCCTACCCTCTGCAAAACTGGGGTCATTCAAAATACAGCTGTGTGGTCCTCATTCATAGAAACATAGAAACATAGACAATAGGTGCAGGAGTAGGCCATTCGGCCGTTCGAGCCTGCACCGCCATTCAATATGATCATGGCTGATCATCCAACTCAGTATCCTGTACCTGCCTTCTCTCCATACCCCCTGATCCCCTTAGCCACAAGGGCCACATCTAACTCCCCCTTAAATATAGCCAATGAACTGGCCTCAACTACCTTCTGCGGCAGAGAATTGCACAGATTCACCACTCTCTGTGTGAAGTGTTTTTCTCATCTCGGTCCTAAAAGATTTCCCCCTTATCCTTAAACTGGGACCCCTTGTTCTGGACTTCCCCAACATCGGGAACAATCTTCCTGCATCTAGCCTGTCCAACCCCTTAAGAATTTTGTAAGTTTCTATAAGATCCCCCCTCAACCTTCTAAATTCTAGTGAGTACAAGCCGAGTCTATCCAGTCTTTCTTCATATGAAAGTCCTGCCATCCCAGGAATCAGTCTGGTGAACCTTCTCTGTACTCCCTCTATGGCAAGAATGTCTTTCCTCAGATTAGGAGACCAAAACTGTACGCAATACTCCAGGTGTGGTCTCACCAAGACCATGTACAACTGCAATAGAACCTCCCTGCTCCTATACTCAAATCCTTTTGTTATCACCCATCACCATGTTTTAACTTATCTACATTAGCTTTTTGGTTAAATAAAACCTTAATTTTAAAGTTGATGCCCTGTTATCTATTATCTGTTGCAGCCCCACAATCTTTAAAGATTGTTGGAACAAGGAACTGCAGATGCTGGTTTACCAAGGAAAGACACTAAATGGTGGAGTAACTCAACACGTCAGGCAGCATCTCTGGAGAACATGGACAGGCGATGAGTCTGACTCATCACCTGTCACCCAAACATCATCTATCCATGTTCTCCAGTGATGCTGCCTGGCCGGTGGAGATACTCCAGCATTTTGTGTCAAATCTTTAGACATTTCTGGACTCCTTCAATTCTAGTTTCTTGAGTAACTTGAGTATAGACGTTGGGATGTAATGTTAAAATTGTACAAGGCATTGGTGAGGCCAATTCTGGAGTATGGTGTACAATTTTGGTCGCCAAATTATAGGAAATATGTCAACAAAATAGAGAGAGTACAGAGGAGATTTACTAGAATGTTGCCTGGGTTTCAGCAACTAAGTTACAGAGAAAGGTTGAACAAGTTAGGGCTTTATTCTTTGGAGCGCAGAAGGTTAAGGGGGGACTTGATAGAGGTCTTTAAAATGATGAAAGGGATAGACAGAGTTGATGTGGATAAGCTTTTCCCACTGAGAGTAGGGAAGATTCAAACAAGGGGACATGACTTGAGAATTAAGGGACAAATGTTTAGGGGTAACATGAGGAGGAACCTCTTTACTCAGAGAGTGGTAGCTGTGTGGAATGAGCTTCCAGTGGAAGTGGTGGAGGCAGGTTCGATTTTGTCATTTAAAAATAAATTGGATAGGTATATGGACGGGAAAGGAATGGAGGGTTATGGTCTGAGTGCAGGTAGATGGGACTAGGGGAGAATAAGTGTTCGGCACAGACTAGAAGGGCCGAGATGGCCTGTTTCCGTGCTGTAATTGTTATATGGTTATATGGTTATATAACTTGGATTTTAATTGCCTCCCCATTGTCAGTAATACCTTTGACAACCAAGCTCCTCAACTCTGTAATGACTTTATCATTTCAGTGCCGTCTCCCTATTCATTTATAGTTGGCACATTGGCTAAGCAGTAGAGTTGCTGCTTTACAGCACCAGAAACCCAAATTCAATCCTAATTATGGGTGCTTGTCTCAACGAAGTTTGTCCGTTCTACCTGTGACTGTGTGGGTTTCTCCGGCTGCTCCGGTAAAGATGTCAGGTTTTGTAGGTTAATTGGCCACTGTAAATTGTCCCTAGTGTGTAGGATGGAACTAGTGTACAGGGATCGCTGATCAACGCAGAAATGGTGGGCCAAAGGGCCTGTTTCCACCCTGTATCTCTAAATTAAACTTAATTAAACTAAAAAAAAATTAAAACCTCCTTCAAACCTCCCTTGTAGCCTCATCTCTTATGGTTTAGATTCAAAATTTGTATTATAGAATCCTTTTGAAGTAGAGATCGCAACATAAATGCAGATTGCCGATTCTCTAAGGGTCTACTGAAGTTGGGGCAGGACAACATCGTGAACTTTTTGGCAACTCACCAAGTTTTAGTAATGATTTGGATTATGGCATACATAGTTTCTCTACAAAATTCAAAAACATCACTTCAAAGGATTTTTAAAAATCTGGGGACAATATACTCTTCTTTATAGTTTCACGGTTTCATTGGTCTTTTGATGGAACTCTATTGACCATAGGGCAGTGAGCTGTTTGATTACACTCAATTTCTTGGGTAGTTCTAGGAGGTGAAACTGATTTGTTTCCACTGCTGCTTTGTGGTGTTAGAGATACCTGATGAAAACGCACACCTCCAGATTCAAGGACATTTCTTCCCAGCTGTTAGAAAAAAAATTTTCACACAGAAAGTGGTGAATCTCTGGAACTCTCTGCCACAGAGGGTAGTTGAGGCCACAGTTCATTGGCTCTATTTAAGAGGGAGTTTCATGTGGCCCTTTTGCTAAAGGGATCACTCTATGGAGAGAGGGCAGTACAGGATACTGAGTTGGATGATCAGCCAATTTCCTATTGAATAGGAGGTGCAGGCTCCAGGGCTGAATGGTGTTAAACTGCCTGAAAACGCACCCCCGATTTTCTATTCTTATCCAGCTGTTTCTAACATTTTTCACACAGAGAGTGGTGAATCTCTGGAACTCAGCCAGCGAGTAGTTGAAACGTCACCCGTTCCTTGGCTCTAGAAATGTTGCCTAGATGTGGCCCTTTGTACTAAAGCTTTTTGTGTCTCTCTTTGCAGTTTACAGGATACTGACATATGAACATAGCCATGATATATTGAATGGCGGTGCAGGCTCGAGGGCCGAATCGCCTACTCCTGCACCGCCATTCAGTTATGTTTCTAATCTCCTAAATTCTAGAGAGTATAAACCAAGTCTATCCAGTCTTTCTTCATAAGACAGTCCTGACATCCCAGGAATCAGTCTGGTGAACCGTCTCTGCATTCACTCTATGGCAATAATGTCCTTCCTCAGATTTGGAGACCAAAACTGTACGCAATACTCCAGGTGTGGTCTCACCAAGACCCTGTACAACTGCAGTAGAACCTCCCTGCTCCTATACTCAAATCCTTTTGTAATGAAAGCTAACATACCATTCGCTGAAAGCTAACATACCATTCGCTAACATACCAAAAGCAGCATCTGCAGTTCCTTCCTACAACTTGATTGCACTTTGGTGGCTTAACCTTGCACGAAACATTATTCCCTTATCATGTATCCATACACTGGAATGGCTCGATAGTAATCAAGTATTGCCTTTCTGCTGAGGATAATACGATCACGACAAATATGATCAAGGATAGTCCGAGGGTCACCAATGAGGTAGATGGAAGATCAGCACTTCTCTCTGTTTGTCGTAGGATGATTCAGTTGCCTGATAGGACAAGTTTGGAGGGATATGGACCAAATGCAAGCAGGTGGGACTAGTGTAGCTGGGACATGTTGGCCGGTGTGGGCAAGTTGGGCCGAAGGGCCTGTTTCCACACTGTATCACTCTATGACTCTATGCTGACTCGACAGTATGCGACAAAAGTTTTTCACTGTACCTCAGTACACGTGACAATAAACTGAACTGTGATCTATGTGGCACTGTATATCCTGTAACAAGGGCAGGTGCTTGACCTGACATGTGGGTGGTAGTTTGGGAACCTTGTCTAGTTCCTCCAGACCAAAGTCAAGTATCATTTATTGTCATTCAGACCTTTCATTCTGAACGAAATTTCGTGCCTTGCAGTCATAACATAGAATAAAATAACAAAACACACAATAAACACAGATTTAACATCCACCACAGTGAGTCTACCAGGCACCTCCTCACTGTGATGGAAGGCAAAAGTCTTAAAGTCCTTGTCTCTTCCCTCCTTGTTCTCCCTCTGCGTTGAGGCGATCCAGGCTTCCAATGTTGTGACCCCGCCGGGTGATGGTAAGCAAGTCCCGCGGCCGAATCAGAGCTCCGCGAACGGGCCGGTTCAAACTCCGCGGCCCGGGGCGGCCCGGGGCGGACGAAGCTGTTGTTGCGGGAGCTCCGGAAAAACAGGTCACCAACCTGGGACCTGCGAGCTCCCGACGTTGTCGTCCACCACAACCCCGAAGTCGGCCAGCCCCGCGTTGGAAAGTCCTGGCTCTGCCTCCGGAGCCTCGAGGTCGGTCCCAGTAAGAGGCCGCCAGTTCCGCCATTAGGCCTCGGCGCAGACGGAGATGGAGACGGGGGATACAACAAGAAAAGGTCGCATCTCCCCAAAGGAAGAGACTAAAAACATGTTTCTCCCACCCCCCTCCCCACACCCCCCACACACATACACAACCAAAATAAACTAAAATAAACTGAAACAGGACAAAAAGAAAACAAAAAAAAAGAAAAGACAAACGGACTACAGGCGAGCCACAGCTGCAAGGCAGCGCCGCCACTTCCAGAACAAGGTGATAGAAGTTGGCATTGCTGCTTCATTTTGAGTGGTTAGGGACCAGGAATGCCAAAGGGCCAGTGCGAATGTTACACTTTATACCAAGGGGAATTCAAGAACATCCTTGAATTGTCACCCCTGACCAGCTAAAAACCTTTTGTAATGGCGACACTTGGAGTAGAAGAGCCTAATACCTGGTGTGCTAACAACATTCCCTGTCCATTGTAATTAGAGCCTCTACACTAGGTGTGTTGGTCTGGGTGAGGTTACTAATATTGCTTCACTTAATCTGTTAGTGGCAGTGGCAATATTGGTGATATCTCTCCTGCTTTTCATCTGCGCGCTTTCAGTGATCTATGTCTGAGAAGTATACAGAAGTATACAGAAGATCATTGTTGCCCAGTGGGCTAACATCTGTCTGCAGGGTTTGCAAACTTGTTCTCCAAACACTCCTTATCTTGGACGGTTACACATCCACATTGAGGGCAGTGGTGAACTGATGTCTGCCTTCGTTGAGAAGTGGCGCCCAACATAATACAAATGGTCTTCATTTTCCATGGTGTGGATCTTCATTGGTGCAGGACAGTACTGTACAGCTGCGGTGGGGAAGTAGTAGACCTTTGCATTGCCAACATTCAGCATAAGGCCCATCCTCTCTTATTCTTCAGTCAACGTGTCAACCATGTATCCACATGTGTCAGATGCATACGTAAGCTTAGTCACTAACATTGGGATGATCATGGTTCAGCAATGTAGGAGATGTAGGTTCAATCGGGTCTCATTAGAAACATAGAAAATAGGTGCAGGAGGAGGCCATTCAGCCCTTCGAGCCAGCACCGCCATTCATTGTGATCATGGCTGATCGTCCCCCTTCAATAACCCGTGCCTGCCTTCTCCCCATATCCCTTGACTCCACTAGCCCCTAGAGCTCTATCTAACTCCCTCTTAAATCCATCCAGTGATTTGGCCTCCACTGCCCTCTGTGGCAGGGAATTCCATAAATTCACAACTCTTTGGGTGAAAAGGTTTTTTCTCACCTCAGTCTTAAATGGCCTCCCCTTTATTCTAAGACTGTGGCCCCTGGTTCTGGACTCGCCCAACATTGGGAACATTTTTCCTGCATCCAGCTTGTCCAGTCCTTTTATAATTTTATATGTTTCTATAAGAATCCCCCTCATCCTTCTAAACTCCAGTGAATACAAGCCTAGTCTTTTCAATCTTTCCTCATATGACAGTCCCGCCATCCCAGGGATCAATCTCGTGAACCTACGCTGCACTGCCTCAATCACAAGGATGTCCTTCCTCAAATTAGGAGACCAAAACTGTACACAATGCTCCAGATGTGGTCTCACCAGAGCCCTAAACAGATCCCTATAGTTTGGAAGATGATCTCCATTTCCAGAAGAAGGTCATTGGAATTCTGCAACATCATCATGCCAATTCCAAATCGTCATAGAGTCATTCAGCAAGGAAATAGATTTACAGTGAAAAGGGGGAAGTTTAATAGGATCCGAAGGAGCAACTTTTTTGCACAGAGTGTGGTGTGTACATGGAACAAGCTGCCAGAGGTGGTAGTTGAGGTAGGTACTATAATAATATTGAACAGACATTTAGAAAGGTACATGGATAGGAATGGTTTAGAGTGATATGGGCCAAACAGTGGTAGGTGGGACTAGTGTAAATGGTGCATCTTGCTTAGCATGGGCAAGCCATGCGGTGTGACTCTATGAAACAGGCCCTACTACTCAACTCATCCATGCCAACCAAGATGCCCCAACTAAGCCCCACTATTATTCCGACTGAATAATTAGCAAAATAAAAGCACAGTGGCGGGCCTGGTCTCAATTGACATCTTTGTCTTCCCATAATATTACAAGTTATAGGAGCAAAATTAGGCCATTCGGCCCATCGAGTCTACTCCGACATTCAATCATGGCTGATCTCTGCCTCTGTCCAATTTTCCTGCCTTCTACCCATAACCCTTGACAAACATTCTAATCAATCATTTGTTGATCTCTGCCTTAAAAATATCCACTGACTTGGCCTCCACAGCCCTCTGTGTCAATGAGTTCCACAAATTAACTACCCTCTGACTAAAGAAGCTCCTCCTCACCTTCTTTCTAAAAAAGCGCACATTAATTCTGAGGCTGTGACCTCTGGTCCTAGACTCTTCCATCAGTGGAAACACCCTTTCCACGTCCACTCTATCTATGCCTTTCACTGTTCTGTAAGTTTCAATGAGGCCCCACCTCAACCTTCTAAACCCCAGCGAGTGGAGGCCCAGTGTTGGCACACGCTGATCAAATGCTAACCCACTCATTCCTGGGATCATTCCTGTAAACCTCCTCTGGACCCTCTCCAGAGCCAGCACATCCTTCCTCAGATATGCAGCCCACATTTGCTCACAATAATCCAAATGCAGCCTGACCAGCGCCTCATAGAGCCTCAGTTTGTCCTGAATTGGTAATCAAGTTTCCGTACGCAAGTTTACATGTTAAAAAGACACTCTTTTGGACGGGTGAAACCGTCACAAGAGCAGCAAAAATGCTGGGAACTTGAGAGGATCCAGAATATCTATTGTATGCATAAATTGACAGAATATTTATATGGGAATACGTGATGAAGTAATGATACACTCTGGTACTAAAATCTTTTGGATATATAGCCCATAATAAATATACACCCAGGCTGAAATATCCAGCAATTCATTAAAACATTACATTCATTAGGCATTTTTATTATTGGCTAGAGTAGGAAGGTTACAAGGTAATGATGTACTTGTGTGCAGATTATCATTAATGTGCCTCCATGTTAATGAACATCCCACTACATTAAATGATTGAAGTAAGAATATGTTGAAGCATCCTGTAAAACGTACATTGCATCCCATTTTAAGGTCAAGCACATTGAAGGGTGCATGGTCCCAAGCCAAGTAAAAGGAAGGAATCAAAGATTTACACCATTCAGTGTTTTTTTTTCAACCAGACAGGAAGGGAAGACTAGCCTTGTCTGATCATTCACTCTTGTTACCAGAAACAACGTGACCGGAATGGAAACAAGGCCGTGATTTCTTTCAAGATAAGCCCAACTTTCCAGTTGTTTTTTTATTTGTTTGGTTATTTTCACATAGTGCAGATAAGACTCTCCCCTAAAATGATGGAGTGCTTGGAAATAGCTCACAGTCCTCATGATTTTTTTGCTTTTTTTTTCAAATATTAACGATGTCTGTAGAGGGTAAATGGCAACTGAATTATCTGAAAGATAAAATTGACAGCTCAAAGTGTGGCATGGTTCATAGAAACATAGAAACATAGAAAATAGGAGCAGGAGTAGGCCATTCGGCCCTTCGAGCCTGCACCGCCATTCAATATGATCATGGCTGATCATCCAACTCAGTATCCCGTACCTGCCTCCTCTCCATACCCCCTGATCCCCTTAGCCACAAGGGCCACATCTAACTCCCTCTTAAATATAGCCAATGAACTGGCCTCAACTACCTTCTGTGGCAGAGAATTCCAGAGATTCACCACTCTCTGTGTAAAAAATGTTTTTCTCATCTCGGTTCTAAAAGATTTCCCCCTTATCCTTAAACTGTGACCCTTTGTTCTGGACTTCCCCAACATCGGGAACAATCTTCCTGCATCGAGCCTGTCCAACCCCTTAAGAATTTTGTAAGTTTCTATAAGATCCCCCCTCAATCTTCTAAATTCTAGTGAGTACAAACCGAGTCTATCCAGTCTTTTTTCATATGAAATTCCTGACATCCCAGGAATCAGTCTGGTGAACCTTCTCTGCACTCCCTCTATGGCAAGAATGTCTTTCCTCAGATTTGGAGACCAAAACTGTACAAAATACTCCAGGTGTGGTCTCACCAAGACCCTGTACAACTACAGTAGAATCTCCCTGCTCCTATACTCAAATCCTTTTGCTATGAATGCTAACATACCATTCGCCTTCTTCACTGCCTGCCGCACCTGCATGCCTACTTTTAATGACTGGTGTACCATGACACCCAGGTCTTGCTGCGTCTCCCCCTTTTCCTAATCGGCCACCAGAAGAGTTCTTAAACCGCGGCCTCTGGTTCTGGACTCCCCCAACATCGGGAACATGTTTCCTGCCTCTAGCGTGTCCAAACCCTTAATAATCTTATATGTTTCAGGCAGGGTGTCTCCATTTGTTGGCGAGGGAAGGTGTGAGCTCAAGAACAATGTATCCTTCTTGAGATCGCACCTTCCCTTGCCAACAATCGGGGACCACCCTGCCTGAGGGGCCATCTGTTTCCAACCATCATTTGTCCTGGTCTTCACGTACTTGTTTTCCCAATTGTCCAAAGTTTACACTGGTGCATTGAAGGTGATGGTGAATTTTATCAATAATATCTGCACTTGCTAAGCGGGTGGCTCTCAAGATATGATAAGCAATCTGCAATTGCAGGGGTTTGCTGTGAATCTCAATTGTCAGAGGGCAGCATTGTACAGCATGGGCTGAATGATAAAGTATATTTGTCTTGAGGGTGTAGAATGTAAGATCCATTCCCTGTTGTGCTTCAGTGAATGAGTCGACAATGAATAGGGACTTGGTCTACAAAGCTCTCTAAGTCGGAAGAAGAGTTCTGACCCAACATGTCACCTATTCCTTTTCACCTGAGTTGCTGCCTGACCCACTGAGTTACTATAGTTTGTGTCTATCTTTGGTCTACAAACTTGTGCACCTCCAAACATCATCTGCCTATCGCTGTCTTGCCACTGAAATTGGGTTGACCTAGGATCTGGAATGTAGGCAACATCGGATAAACAGTCTCCTGTTAGTCGCGAAGATTAGTTGCAATCACGGGGGAGCTTTTGTGGAGGTGAGTTGTGGCATTGTGGTGAGAAAGACCAAGAAAATCATTGGGAATATTTCGTAGCCATGCTTTAAAACAAACTGCTTTGAAATGAAGGGGAATAAGTTTAAAAGAGATGTGCTGGGCAAGATTTTTACACATTGGATGGTGGTCAAGGCAGATAAGATAACAGCATTTAAGAGACTTAAATATAGATATGAATATGCAGGTAAAGGAGGCATATGGATTACGTGCCAGCACATAAGAGAGGACTAGACCAAGTGGGACCCGTTGGGTCCGAGCATCGCACAGACATGTGTTCAGTCTTATTCACAGCTCAGACTGAAAATTGTGACCCTCTCGCTCCCCCATCTTGCAGAGAACTGAGGCACCTCCACACTTCCAGGTTTTATAGTCCCTCCGGAAGGGGAGTGGCCTACAGGAGATAGAATATCAACATTTTTTAAACACTAATAACTCTTTTAGTTTTCATCGATGGGAAAAATCCTCTTGTTCTGCGCAGCGGAGGGGGACTCTGAGTAAGATGGCCAAAAATCACAGCCGTAAGTGGCAGTGTTTTTTCTAAAATCAATATATAGAACAACAGGAAGTGGTCAAGACCAAACTTTTAGTAATATAGATTGCATATGTCAAGGAAGAGCAACTGCTGAGCAATGTTTTGAGATGTTCCTTCCCATGACCTTTATCTCCAGTGCTACATACATTGATTGCTTTTCTCTTGTCAGACAAGATTCACACCAGTATAAGGGAACTGATGAATTAAATTCAAATAAAAAATGCATTGGGAAGTAAGTGTGCTTTGTTTACATTGTCTGGTTATAATAAAATAGGGCAAAGTTGGTTTTGTTTAGATTAGAAACATAGAAACATAGAAATTAGGTGCAGGAGTAGGCCATTCGGGGAGCCTGCACCGCCATTCAATATGTGGTGATCATTCAACTTTCCCGTACCTGCCTTTACATACCCCCTGTCCCCTTAGCCACAAGGGCCACATCTACTCCCTCTAAAATAAAATTGGGCAAGAGTTCCAGAGATTCACCACTCTCTTGTGTTTAGTTTTAAAGGATTTCCCCTTATCCTTAAGCTGTGACCCCCTTGTCCTGGACTTCCCCAACATCGGGAACAATCTTCCTGCATCTAGCCTGTCCAACCCCTTAAGAATTTTGTAAGTTTCTGTAAGATCCCCTCTCAATCTCTTAAATTCTAGAGAGTATAAACCAAGTCTATCCAGTCTTTCTTCATAAGACAGTCCTGAGTTTAGTATTGTCACATGTACCGAGGTATAGTGAAATGCTTTGTGGGCTATCCAGTCAAAGAAAGACTTAATGTGAGGGGGGAAAGATTTAATAGGAACCAGAGGGGTAACGTTTTCACACAAAGGGTGGTGGGTGTATGGAATGAGCTGCTGTAGGTGGTAGATGAGGCAGGTACTATGCATTGTTTGAAACATTTGGACAGGCGCATTGATAGGACAGGTTTAGAGGGATATGGGCCAAACGCAGGTCTGGTGAGACTAGTGTAGATGCGACATGTTGGCCGGTGTGGGCAAGTTGGGCTGGAGGGCCTGTTTCAACACTGTATCACTCTATAACTACACGTGAATAAAATCAAGCTGTCCACTGCACAGATACAGAATAAAGAGTACAACATTGTTGGAAAGAATCAAGGATTCCCTACTTGGCTTGTTGCAGGAGAATGACAAGTTGGTAATGGGATTATCGGTCTATGAGGGTGGGGCCTCTTTGGAAGCCTGTGGCAGCCATCTGGCAACACTTGCCCTGCTGACCTGGAGATCGAGGACTGTGTAACCTGGGTACCTGCTGCCCTGGTGAACGTGGACTAAACTCTAACTCTGTTTGCCTCTGGTGGTCTTTCTACAAAGGTGGTTCTTTGAATGCGTGTATTTGAGCATCATCGAGCGGATGTGCCGAGGATGTTTCCACCAGTGTCTTGAGAGCAGTCAGGGTTACTGTCGAAGAACTGAACACAATATTCTAAATGCGGTCTCACCAACGTATTATACATGAGGCTGAAGTGCCAAAAGCCTTTTTGACCACCTTATCTACCTGCGACTTGACCTTCAAGGAACCATGCACCTGTACTCCTAGACCTCTCTGCTCCACAACACTACCCAGAGGCCGACCATTTACTGTGTAGGTCCTGCCCTTGTTAGACGTACCAAAATGCAACACCTCACACTTCTTCTTCCATCAACCATTCCTCCGCCCACCTGGCCATTCGATCCAGATCCTGCTGCAATCATTCACAACCATCTTCACTATCTGCAAAACCGCTAACTTTTGTATCATTGGCAAGCTTGCCGATCTTGCCAAACAGTAACGGGCCCAGCATCGAACCCTGTGGCACACCACTAGTCACAGGTCTCCTAGTCCGAGAAGCAACCTTCCACCATCACCCTCTGCTTCCTTCCATGGAGCCAATTTGCTATCCATTCAGCTATCTCTCCTTGGATCCGATGCAATTTAACCTTCCAGAACAGTCTATCATGCAGAACCTTGTCGAACGCCTTACTGAAGTCCATGTACACAACATCTACATCTCGTTCATCAACCTTTTCAGTCATGTCTTCAAAAAAATCAATCAGATATGACCTCCCATGTACAAACCCATGCTGAATGTCCCTAATCAACCCTTGCCCATCCAAATGCATGTATATACTATCCCTCAGAATACTCTCCAGTAATTTACCAACTACAGATGTTAAGCTCACCGGCCTATAGTTCCCAGCATTTTCACTGCACACCATCTTGAAACCCTCCAGCCTTCCGGCACCTCTCCTGTATTTAAGGACAACTTGTAAATTTCAACCAGGGCTCCCACAATGTCCTCGGATAAATCGGATCAGGCCTAGGAGATTTGTCTACCTTCAGACATGATGGATATTTTTAAGGCAGAGATAGATTCTTGATTGCTACGTGTGCTAAGGGTTATGGAGAGAAGGCGGGAGAATAAGGTCAGGAGAAAGACATAGATCAGCCATGATTGAATGGCAGAGTAGGCTTGGTGGGCCGAATGGCCTAATTCTGCTCCTATCACTTATGACCTGATGAACTTCCCTTAATATTTTATATTAAATTCTCACCAGACTGTGCTGTGGAATTTTGAATAAACCCTCATAGATTGCAGAGCTGGAAGTAACTCATACTCATATAGTGGTCTATGATTTGCAGCTGACTATGGGATCTTGTGCAAACAATGCTGCAGCTCAGAGAACAGAGGTCATATAACAGAGTTTCTTAAAGCAGTAACAACCTTAAACTAATGATGATACAAGTGACAGCAGATGTTGGAACTTTCAGCATAACACCAAGTTCTGGAGGAACTCAGCAAGTCAGGGAACATCTGGGGAACAAAAGGTCTGGACAGCATCTGAAGAAGGGTCCCAACCCAAAAAACACTCCTGTCCAATCCCTCCCCAGTTGCCGTCTAACCAGCACTTGTGTTTTACTTCAAAATCATGATTGCATTTATAAAAATAGAATAACATATATCGCATTAAAAACTTTGTTTAGATTAGATTAGAGATACAATGCAGAAACAGGCCCTTTGGCCTGCCGTGTCTGTGCCGACCAGCAATCCCCACACACTAAAACTATCCTGCAAACACTAAAGACAATTTACATCTATACCAAGCCAATTAGCCTGCAGATTAGCCTACAAACCCTATACAGACAACACCAGTAGTCAGGATCGAACCCAGGCCTCTGGCGCTGCAAGGCTGCAACTTTACTTGTTTGTCACCTGCCGCTCATTAAAATCTTCAATCCTGTTCCCCAACTGATTGCAGTGTGCAGGCTGAAAGTGTTTAAACCTTGCAGCAATAAACAGTGTCCTGACCCTCCCATGGAGGGATGGAGGGATACATTGAAGGTAGGCATGCAGGTGCAGCACGCAGTGAAGAAAGCGAATGGTATGTTGGCTTTCATTGCAAAAGGATTTGAGTATAGGAGCAGGGAGGTTCTACTGCAGTTGTACAGGGTCTTGGTGAGACCACACCTTGAGTATTGCGTACAGTTTTGGTCTCCAAATTGAGGAAGGACATTACCTTGCACGGCAATGAAGAAATCAGTGTCCTGACCCTCCCAAGGACAAGGGGATATACTGCCAAGTAGAACTCTCTGCCACAAATTGGCAGGGACTTACCCTTAATATTGTACTTCAACACAGAGCAAACACTCTTACTCCAGTGAGGGCAGCAATTGGGCATGAAACCAGGTGCATGTGTCACCTTGTCCTCTCCCATCAGATAACACAGCCTTTGTGCTTTAAGGAAATAAAGCCTTTGTATGGAATCAAGAGCCAGAGGACATCGGTTTAAAGTGAGTGCTGAAAGATTTAATAGGAACCTGAGGGCTAACTTTTGCACACAAAAGGTGGGAGGTGTATAGAACAAGCAGCCGGAGGAGGTAGTTGAGGGAGGTACAATCACAATGTTTGAGAAACATTTAGACAGGTACGTGGATAGGACAGGTCTAGAGGGGTGTGGGCCAAATGCAGGCAGGTGGGACTAGTGTAGATGGGACATGTTGGTCCTTGTGGGTAAGTTGGGCTGAAGGGCTTGTTTTCATGCTGTATGACTCCATGCCTCTGACTCCATGAATATATGGAACCATCAGGACCTACCAAGGCAATGAAGAATGGAAGTGTTATCATTATTATAAAGCACAAAATGTGGCAACACCTTTACACAAGGACAATTCCACAAAACAGAAATTAGATTGTTTTGATAGATTTTTTTTCTTTGTTTGTTAGCAGGTAAAATTGCCCAAGACATTTATGGAACTCCAGTGAACAGCGCAATGGGAATGTTTTTCTCTATTCGAGAAGCCTTATCTGATCTTGTAAGACAGAAATGCTCCCTTATTACTTCAGCAAAATGTCAACCTAAATTATGTGGTCAAGTCTCTGTCCTTAAGTATATCATCTTCTGATTGAGATATATGGATTCTACAACATGCTGGAGCTGACAAACTGCTTGCAAATGTGGAACTGTAAGCCTGTCTACTTTCTTTCAGTTACAATTTTTATCATGCAGTACCAGCAGAAAGGTTTTTCTTGCCTCCACTGGGCTTAATTTCAGATTGCAGAGGGTATTCTTGATATTCTACACCACGCAGATGTATACGTTTCTCGATGTTCCTGGAAAACTCATTTGGCCTCTAATCAGTATTGTGCCTCTTATTAATCAATCATACTGGCTGGGGGAGATTAGCTTTGCTGCACTGTGACTTCATTATTGTACATGATCTGATTTAGAAACTGCAGATTCTGCTTTTATTATGAGAAACAGCTGTATCATAGGGACTGGATATTTATTTATCTAAACCATATTGTTAAGATGATGTGGACGAAAATGTGTGGGGTGGGAATGGGGAGGCTAGTAAAGGATGATAGATAAACACAAGATATATTTTCAAGACTTTTTTCATTGCCATCTCAGTTCTCAATCAGGGTAAATTGAACGGGGAAAATAACAAGAGCTATTTTTCCTTTCAGTCCCTACATTTAACTTTTATTTCTGTTTATAGGTGGGTTTAATCATCTGCCCTTCTCCAATAGATTAAAGTATTAAAGCAGCTTTTTCCCATCTTCGACTGGGTGAGATCATGTGTCGTTTAGCTAACATGAAAGAATACAAGTAAATGAACTAATATTGTGAGTGACTTGGTTTACCTCTATTACAATGCCCTGGGCCATCAGTGAAACTTTTTAACCAAGATAACATAACTCCATCATAAAATAGATTCTTATCGGATTACATTTCATAAATACATGGAGTAAAACTCTTCACGTTTGTTGAGCTGGATTAATGGGCTTCTGTATCCGATTACACCAATTTTCTCCATCTGCAAACTAGGCCCATTATACATGGTCAGATTATAATTACTGTGAAAAGTGGTAAGAAATTATATTAGTGATCCCGCTTGTTTTAAATTTGGTCATATAGTACTTTACGAGCATTTACATTATGAAAGCTGTCGGTAAAAATTATATTTGCAAAATAAATTTGTGAATCAGTTTCACACATCAGCCTTATGCAAGTGCAGAGTGCATCACATGCCATAAGTGTTGTTGCTCAAGTAAGTTTTACACGTTAACACAGCCAGCTCATCCTATGTTAGTGTATCACAGTTTATTATGGCAACTGCTCTGCCCAAGGCTGCAAGGAATTGTGGAGAGTTATAGATGCAGCTCAATCCAATATACAAAACAGGTTCAAGAACTTTGAGGAATTTAATAGCAGGACAGACAGAGGGGAGGTTGTAGATGTTGTTTACCTAGATTGTCAGAAGGCTTTCGATGAGATGTTAGGGTTGCTAGGGAAGATGAGAGCCCACGGTATTAAAGTGAATATACCAGCATGGATGGCAGAAGACAGTTGCAATCAAAGGGGCTTTTTCAGTTTGGCTGCCAGTGACTAGTGGAGTTGCGCAAGGGTCGGTGCTGGGACCGCTTCTGTTCATGTTGTATATTAGTGAGTTGGACAAGGGGATTGAAGGCTTTGTGGCCAAGTTTGCAGATGATGCTAAGATAAGTGGAGGGGCAGTCAGTGTAGAGGAGGCAAGGACTCATCAGAAGGACTTGGACAGGTTAGGAGAGGGGATAGAGAAGTGGCAGATGAAATTCAGTGTAGCAAAGTGCGGAGTCATGCATTTTGGTAATAAGAATAAAAGCATGGATTATTTTCTAAATGGAGAGAGAATACAGAAATCAGAGGTGCAAAGGGGCTTGGGAGTGCTGTTGCAGGACTTCCATAAAGTTAATTTGCAAGTTAAATCAGTATTAAGGAAGGCAAATTGAATGGTAGCATTTATATGTCATTTGACTCTACTCGCTAAAAGAGTCTAAAAGAATGAGGGGGGACCTCATTGAATCGTATCGAATAGTGAAAGGCTGGGAAAGAGTGGATGTGGAGACGATGTTTCCACTAATGGGAGTCCAGGACTAGAGGTAATAGCCTCAGAATTAAAGGGCGTTCCTTTAGGAAGGAGATGAGGAGGAATTTCTTTAGTCAGAGGATGGTGAATCTGTGGATGTTTTTGTCATAGAAGGCTGTGGAGGCCAAGTCAGTGGATATTTTTAAGGCAGAGATAAATTCGTGATTACACTCCATTGAGGATAAATGGGGATCCTGTGGATAGGGTGAACTGTTTTAAATATCTGGGAGTCCACATCTCCGAGGATTTGACATGGGCATCACACGCCTCAGCACTCGTGAGTAAGGCAAGGCAGCGCCTTTACCACCTCAGGCAATTGAGGAAATTCAGAGTGTCTCCGAGGATCCTCTAGTGCTTCTACGCAGCGGCGGTGGAAAGCATCTTGTCCGGAAATATTACCATCTAGTTTGGGAATTGCTCTGCCAAGGACAAGAAGACTCTGCAGAGAGTAGTGCGTTCGGCCGAACGCACTATGGGAACTTCACTCACCCCCCTGCAGGAACTATACAACAGGAGGTGCAACTCCAGAGCAAATAAAATCATGGGAGACCCCTTCCACCCCTGCAACGGACTGTTCCAGCTGCTATGGTCAGGCAAACGCCTCCGTTGCCATGCGGTGAGAACGGAGAGGTTGAGAAGGAGTTTCTTCCCAGAGGCCATTCGGACTGTAAACGCCTATCTCACCAGGGACTAACTCTACTGAACGTTTTTCCTTCCATTATTTATTATGTAAAAGAATATGTGTGTTATGATTGTGTTTATAATTTGTTTGGTTGTTTGGTTGTTTGTCTTTTGCACAAAAGTCCGCGAGCATTGCCACTTTCATTTCACTGCACATCTCGTATGTGTATGTGACAAATAAACTTGACTTGACTTGATTAATACAGGTGTCAGAGGTGTCGGAGAAGGCAGAGAATAGCATTTGGAGGGAGAGATAGATCAGCCATGATTGAATGGCAGAGTAGACTTGATGGGCCTTATATCAAGAGGACTAGAATGCAAAAAAAGAGATGTAATGCTGAGGCTCTACAAGGCGCTGGTCAAGCTGCATTTGGAGTACTGTGAGCAAATTTGGGCCCCATTACTGAGGAAGGATGTGCTGGCTCTGAGGAGAGTCCAGAGTAGGTTTACAGGAATGATTCCAAGAATGAGTGGGTTTGCAAATGATGAGCGTTTGACAGCACTGGGCCTCTACTCGCTGGAGTTTAGAAGGTTGAGGGGGGACCTCATTGAAACTTACAGAATAATGAAAGTCAAAGATAGAGTGGATGTGGAAAGGATGTTTCCACTGGTGGGAGAGTCTAGGACCAGAGGTCACAGCCTCAGAAGTATAGGACGCTCTTTTAGACAGGAGGTGAGGAGGAACTTCTTTAGTCAGAGAGTAGTTAATCTGTGGAACTCATTGCCACGGATGGCTGTGGAGGCCAAGACAGTGGATATGTTTAAGGCAGAGATAGACAAATTATTGATTCGAACAGGTGTCAAGGGTTATGGGGAGAAGGCAGGAAAATGGGATTAGGAGGTGGAGATCCGCCATGATTGAATGGCGGAGTAGACTCGATGGGCCGAATGGTCTAAATCTACTCCGATTAATTGTGAACTTGTGAACAGCTTTTCGCTACAGTTCGTAAACTCTTGAGTACACCTCTCATATCTTATGAATTAATTCACGATCTTCCAATCTACCTCATTATAGCCTTGGCCTTTTTTATATCTACACTTTCTCTGTAGCTATAATATTATATTCTGCACTCTGTTTATTTTCTCTTGTGCATAATCCCATGTACTCATATACGGTATGATTTGCCCGTCTAATATGCAACACAAAGTATCTCAGTAAACCGGGTTTGCATTGACGGTGCTGAAATAAAGATGGTTGAACCAACTTCAAATTCATCAACAACTGCAGTATAATGTGGATAAATGTGAGGTTATCCATTTTGGTGGCAAAAACAGGAAAGCAGACTATTATCTAAATGGTGGCCGACTAGGAAAAGGGGAGATGCAGCGAGACCTGGGTGTCATGGTACACCAGTCATTGAAAGTAGGCATGCAGGTGCAGCAGGCAGTGAAGAAAGCGAATGGTATGTTAGATTCATAGCAAAAGGATTTGAGTATAGGAGCAGGGAGGTTCTACTGCAGTTGTACAGGGTCTTGGTGAGACCACACCTGGAGTATTGCGTACAGTTTTGGTCTCCAAATCTGAGGAAGGACATTATTGCCATAGAGGGAGTGCAGAGAAGGTTCACCAGACTGATTCCTGGGATGCCAGGACTGTCTTATGAAGAAAGACTGGATAGACTTGGTTTATACTCTCTAGAATTTAGAAGATTGAGAGGGGATCTTATAGAAACTTACAAAATTCTTAAGGGGTTGGACAGGCTAGATGCAGGAAGATTGTTCCCGATGTTGGGGAAGTCCAGGACAAGGGGTCACAGCTTAAGGATAAGGGGGGAATCCTTTAAAACCGAGATGAGAAGAACTTTTTTCACACAGAGAGTGGTGAATCTCTGGAACTCTCTGTCGCAGAGGGTAGTTGAGGCCAGTTCATTGGCTATATTTAAGAGGGAGTTAGATGTGGCCCTTGTGGCTAAGGGGATCAGGGGTATGGAGAGAAGGCAGGTACGGGATACTGAGTTGGATGATCAGCCATGATCATATTGAATGGCGGTGCAGGCTTGAAGGGCCGAATGGCCTACTCCTGCACCTAATTTCTATGTTCTATGTTTCTATGGTTCTCCTGAACCACCCGTATTAAAGCAACGATCAGGAAAGCACACCAATGCCTCTACTTCCTTCCAAGGCTTAGGAAATTCGGCATGTCTCGTACATCTCCACAGATGCACCATAGAATGCATAGAAAAACAGAAAATAGGTGCAGGAAGAGGCCATTCAGCCCTTCGAGCCAGCACTGCCATTCACTGTGATCATGGCTGATCAGCCACAATCAGTAACCCGTGCTTGCCTTCTCCCCATACCCCTTGATTCCGCTAGCCCCACGAGCTCCATCTAACTCTCTTTTAAACTCATCCAGTGAATGGGCCTACACTGCCCTCTGTGGCAGAGAATTCCACAAATTCACAACTCTCTGGATGAAGTGTTTTATCGGGATGCATCATAGCTTGGTTTGGGAACAGCTCCATCCAAGATCGCAAGAAATTGCAGTGAATTGTGGACACAGCCCAGACTATCACACAAACCAACCTCCATCCCCCACCAGGAAGGCCTTAAAGCCTTCTGTTTCTTTCTCGACCGCAAAACCATCCAATTTCCCTCTACTAACACTACTCCGCCCAGTGGAGCTGGTTCTTACCTTCACCAACCTCTCCTATGACTCATCCCACTTCCTCCAAGTCCAAGGTGTACTATGGTCACCCACATGGGCCCCAGCTGTGCCTGCCTCTTTGTAGGGTACGTAGAACAATCCCAGTTCCAGGCGGACACTGGCCCTATCCCCAAACTCTATCTCCGCTACATTGATGACTGTATAGGTGCTACCTCCTCCACCCATGCAGAACTCATAGACTTCATCAACTTCACCACCAATTTTCATCCTGCACTCAAATTTACATGGACCATCTCCGACATCTCCCTCCCCTTTCTTGATCTCACCATCAAACGCACTGACTCCCACAACTATCTCAACTACACTTCCTCCCACCCTGCTTCCTGCAAAGACTCTATCCCCTACTCCCAATTCCTCTGTCTATGCCGCATCTGCGCCCAAGATGAGGTGTTCCATACTAGGACATCCGAGATGTCCTCTTTCTTTAGGGAACGGGGGTCCCCCTCTCCCATCACAGATGAGGCCCTCACTTGTGTCTCCTCGGTACCCCGCAGCTCCACCCTTGCACCCCCTCCCCCTAGTCGCAACAGAGACAGAGTCCCCCTAGTCCTTACCTTCCACCCCATCAGCTGTCACATGCAACACATAATCCTCCGAAATTTCCGCCACCTTCACTAGCCACATTTTCCCATCTCCATCACTTTCCACCTTCCACAGAAACCATTCCCTTGGCAATTCCCTGGTTAACTCATCCCTTCCCACCCAAACCACCCCCTCCCCAGGTACCTTCCCCTGTAACCGCAGAAGATGCAATACCTGTCCCTATACCTCCTCCATCGACTCTGTCCAGGGACCCCGACGGTCCTTTCAGGTTAGTCAGAGGTTCACTTGCACCTCCTCCAACCTCATCTACTGTATCCGTTGTTCAAGATGTAGACTCTTATATATGGGCGAGACCAAACGTAGACTGGGCGATCGTTTCGTGTTCAGCCCGCCAGAACCCTGATCTCCCGGTTGCTGGACACTTTAAATCTCCTCCCCATTCCTACACTGACCTTTCTGTCCTAGGTCTCCTCCATTGTCAGAGTGAGGCTAAAAGCAAGTTGGAGGAACAGCATCTCATATTTCACTTGGGCAGTGGTATGAATATTGATTTATTTCACCAGGTAGCCCCGACATTCCCTCTCTCTATATCCCTCCCCCACCCAAGTTGCACCAGCTTCTCGTTTTCACCCAACAAACAGCTAACAATGACCTGTTTCCTTTATCATCGTCACTTTTTTGCATACCTTTCATTCATTGTTCTTTATCTCTCCACATCTCCGTCTATATCTCTCATTTCCCTTATCCCTAACCAGTCTGAGGAAGGGTCTCGACCCGAAACCTCACCCATTCCTTCTCTCCAGTAATGCTGCCTGTCCCGCTGAGTTACTCCAGCTTCTTGTGTCTATCTCCCTTCTATTGACTCCATTTATACCTAGAGCATAGAAACATAGAAATTAGGTGCAGGAGTAGGCCATTCGGCCCTTCGAGCCTACACCGCCATTCAATATGATCATGGCTGATCATCCAACTCAGTATCCCGTACCTGCCTTCTCTCCATACCCTCTGATCCCCTTAGCCACAAGGGCCACATCTAACTCCCTCTTAAATATAGCCAATGAACTGGCCTCGACTACCCTCTGCGGCAGAGAGTTCCAGAGACTCACCACTCTCTGTGTGAAAAAAGTTCTTCTCATCTCGGTTTTAAAGGATTTCCCCCTTATCCTTAAGCTGTGACCCCTTGTCCTGGACTTCCCCAACATCGGGAGCAATCTTCCTGCATCTAGCCTGTCCAACCCCTTAAGAATTTTGTAAGTTTCTACAAGATCCCCTCTCAATCTCCTAAATTCTAGAGAGTATAAACCAAGTCTATCCAGTCTTTCTTCATAAGACAGTCCTGACATCCCAGGAATCAGTCTGGTGAACCTTCTCTGCACTCCCTCCATGGCAATAATGTCCTTCCTCAGATTTGGAGACCAAAACTGTACGCAATACTCCAGGTGTGGTGTCACCAAGACCCTGTACAACTGCAGTAGAACTTCCCTGCTCCTATACTCAAATCGTTTTGCTATGAAAGCCAACATACCATTCGCTTTCTTCACTGCCTGCTGCACCTGCATGCCTACCTTCAATGACTGGTGTACCATGACACCCAGGTCTCGCTGCATCTCCCCTTTTCCTAGTCGGCCACCTCACGCTGCCTCGGCAAGGCCAGCAGCATAATCATGGATAAGTCGAACCCTGGCCACTTTGTCTTCTCCCCTCTCCCATCAGGCAAAAGGTATAGAAGTGTGAAAACGCACACCTCCATATTCAGGGACAGTTTCTTCCCAGCTGTTATTAGGCAACTGAATCATCCTACCACAACCAGAGAGCTGCACTACTGTCTACCTCTTTGGTGACCCACAGACTATCCTTGATTGTACTTTGCACTATTCATGTACTTATCTATACAGTGTAAATGGATCGATTCTCGTCATGTATTGGTTTCCCACTGACTGGTTAGCACGCAACAAAAGCTTTTCACTGTACCTCAGTACACGCGACAATAAACTAAACTACATGCGAATATATTAGTGGCAATATCTATGCGTAATGTTTATTTCATCCCTCCACGGATGCATCTTCAACTTTTTATTGTAGATACTGAAAGTCTGACTTGCCGTTCAGTGAAGCAAGGCACTGCATCAGTGTTAAATTGGAACATTTCCAAAGATCACATGCCAAAAGTAAATACATTGTCGGAGTGTTCACTCATGTTTATTTTTATCCCATACAAACATAAAATCCATTTTTCTGTGTTTAGTAAACCATGCTCTGAAGCCTCAATCCGGTCACAAATCCAATACCTTATCCTGACCCACTATGGATTCCTGCTTGCCTTCACCACAGTTTAAAATCCTCTACCTTAAATTTAATTTCATCCATGGCTTCACTTATCCTTCATTGCGACCTATAAGCCTTCATCAGCTCCCTGACTCCTATGTATATATGTCACCATCCGCAGCATCTCCTTCAAGCCCCTGAGGTGGCAAGCTTGCATTAAACTTCAATTTTTCACAGCTATTTCAGCCGTGATCATCGCTGCACCAGTTCCCCAGGAGAATCTCCAAATCCCAGCTGCCTCCAGTTGCTCCATCAATGTCCTTCTGCAGACGAATGCAGTGTTTTTTATTTTATTACTACTTTTTATTGTATCGTCGTATCTCCACCACAATAAAGCAGAGGTACCCACCTGCATTAAGACATGGAAAACATTTTGACGTGATCTCATGAGGGGCAAGTGCTAGCCACTTCCATTGTCAATTCTCATTATCATCGAACAGGAACCTGGTTGGTCCAACCATTTCAGAAGTGCAGCAACAAGAGGCGGCCAGATGCTGTGTTATTTTGTGGGGAATCGTTCATCTCCTGGCACCCAAGTGTATTCAGAATCTTCATACAAGAATGCAAAGGAAAACACCTCATAGAATAGAATAGTTTCTTTATTGTCATTGTAACATGAACCATGTACAACAAAATTTAAAAATGTCAGCCAGTCAGTGCACCATTCAAACATTTCTAAAAGCTAACGATACATACAAGGTAAAATATTAAAAGATAAACAACTAAAATAAATATCATGAAAATATCACGCATACACACCCAACCATCCATCCTTCTGTCGATTTCACAGCGTACCACAGTCCCTTAGTATGTCTCGCCCCTGCGTTCCTTGGCGGCTACATTTAGTGCCTTTATAACAGTGGGGTAAAAACTGTTTTTTAGTCTGTTCGTCCTTGTCCTTGTAGATCTATACCGTCTGCCTGACGGCAACAGTTCAAACAGGGAGTGTCCGGGGTGGGAAATGTCCTTTATGATACTCTGGGATTTTTTGGTGCAGCGGGAACTGTGTAAGTCCTCCAAGGTAAGGAGAGGGCAGCCGACAATCCTCTGGGCGTTGTCAACGGCCCTCTGGAGCGCTTTCCTCTGAGCCGCTGTGCAGCTGGTGTACCACACGCATACACAGTATGTTAGTATGCTCTCAATGGAGCACCGATAAAAGGACAGCAGCAGTCTCTGAGTGATGTTATTCTTCCTGAGCACCCTCAGGAAGTGCAGTCTCTGCTGGACCTTTTTCAGCAGCGCAGTGGTGTTCACGCTCCACGTCAGGTCCTCCTCAATATGGATTCCCAGGAAGCGGAAATCCGCCACCCTCTCCACACATGATTGGAATCAGGCAATTAACTAACATGCCTTCTCCCCACTCTCTTACTTGTGCCCCACCTACATGCTCACCTACTAACCCATCTCCCTTGTCCCTTCCCCCATGACCGTTCACATTTATCCCATCCTCCGGCTTCACATTTCAAGACTCTTCTTTATTTATTTCACATTCTTTCGTTTTCCTACCACTTGTTCATCTGCCAATTAAACCCCCTCCCTTTACCAGTATCCACCTATCACTTGTCTGGATTTGTTCCACACCGACCTCTCTTCCAGCTCTCTCCCTCGCTTCCACCTAAACTAAAATAATTTTGAGGATAAGTCTGAAGAACCTTCTGAGTCTGAAGAAGGGTCCGCCACCCGAAACGTCAACCCTCCTTTCCCCTCCTTTTTTTTTGGAGACGCTGCCTGACCCGCTGTGTTACTTTAACACTTTGTGTCTATCTTTGAAGAAAGCTATCCATGTTCTCTTTAGATGCTGCCTGACCCACTTCTTAATCCAGCACTTTATGCCCTTTTTCAATAACTCAGGCTGTTGAATGTTAATGCAGTAATGTGGCCACTGCACTCAGGCACGGAAATCGCTATCAAAATATGGAGGGGACCGGGGGACAGGGGGGACAGAATTTCTTGGTGGTCGCACTCACAGACACGCGCGCGCGAGGCTTCGGAGGCTCAATCCAGCGCTAAATGCAGCTCAATCTGCCTGACTCACTGGGTTAACCTACAGCCCTGCCTGGACTGATGGGACATCAGCGCTGCTTCTCCACGCTGGCTGTAAACCTGGGCCATATTTCCCGCAGGCCCAGGCAGGGCTGTAGGTTAACCTGGCGGGACAGGCAGAGTTGAGCTGGGTTTTGCGTTGCTTCTCTGCGCTGGCTGTGGGACTGGGGGTACCACTCCCGTCTGACTCCTGATGCCTCTGGCCACCCCCGGGCATGGGGGGGGGGGGGGGGGGGGGGGGTTGATGCACAGCTATTTTCAGGTCCCTCCAGAGATGTTCGACCCTTGATGAAAACCTGCTCCAGAGCATTCTGGACCTCAGACTGGGGCGGAGGTTCACTTTCCAACAGGACAACGACCCTAAGCACACAGTCATGACAACGCAGGAATGGCTTTGTGACATGTCCTTGAGTGGCCCAATCAGAACCCGGTCGAACATCTCTGGAGGGACCTGAAAATAGCCGTGCATCGTCACTCCCCATCCAACCTGACAGAGCTTGAGAGGATCTGCAAAGAAGAATGGGAGGAATTACCCAAATGCAGGTGTGTCAAGCTTGTAGCATCATCATACCCAAGAAGACTTGAGGCTGTAATCGCTGCCAAAGTGAAAACACCTGTTTTCGCTTCTTCATTCTGGGGTATTGTGTGTAGATTGATGATTAAAAAAAAATAATCAATTTTAAAATAAGGCTGTAACGTAACAAAATGTGGAAAAAATGAAGGGGTCTGAATACTTTCTGAATGCACTGTACATAAAGGTACTATTGTCAATTGTGCAATTGTTGCTGAATGCAGTATACCATTGAAAACTTTGTTCAACCCTGCCAATATCTTTCAATCGAGATCGAGTATGATCATGCTTTGAGTTCGTAAGGTCATAAGATCATAAGAGATAGGAACAGAATTATTCACGTCTATTCAACCATGTCTATTCAATCATGGCTGATCAATCTCTTCCACCTAACCCCATTCTCCTGCCTTCACCACATTACCTCCGACACCAGTACTAATCAAATTGTTATATTGAAGGTTAGGCATCTTTGGACAAGTCTCATGATCCTTCGCAGAACATTTCTGATGAAAGCACATCAAGATAAATTGCCGACAGTTTCTCTTGCTACAGCTGCTGTGTGACCTGCTGAGCATTTTCAACAGATGTTGGCTTTTAAGTGAGGATTTGAGACCAGGTCGTAGCATTTTGAATATGGTGACATTTCAACTCTGATATTTTGACATATCCAGGAAATGTATTATTATTATCAGTTGTCTTGAACCTTCTTTTACATAGTAAACTAGCTGTATTAAATACAACAGCAAAAGGAACCAGAGACAAATCAAAGGCAACAATAACCGCAGTAATTGGCTGCCAACTGCGTCTTCAACCAGGAACCCAAACATAGCATGACTTGGAACCCTCCAGCTTCAATGGAAGCCTTGCACAGCTCTGTGGCTGAAGTATTTAAAGCTGAGGCCAGTGTTTACTTTACAGCACAACTCCTAAGACAAAAGCCTGTAGTATTAGTTACCACCTGATGGACAGTGAACAAGTGTTTACCGTGTTCTAGGCAGCTATCTATTGCAATGACTTCCTTTCAATTAGAACTGAAAGGGAAATTTTTAAGAGCTTCAATGCGAATGCATTTTATGAGTTTCCATGTAGAGTTACTAAACATAAGACTTTCTGACATTACTTAGCAGTGCTTGTCCAAAACAGCAATTCTGGGACTGTTGTCGAAAGTAATCTTCAGATGCTGAACAATAATCACACAGGGGTTTCAGTGGAAAACCACACAAAATCCGGCAGCAATGTGTTACTCTTACATGTTGAAAGTGAACACAATTGTTTTAAGTGTGTTTCTATTTCAAGCAAAGGGATTATTTCAACAAGCCACTTTTCATCTTTTCATCTTCACAACACAATCAATTTTACATGCCTTTGCAAGCAACAGAAAGTAAAACCCATCAGAGAGAAGGGTCGAGATGGCCTGTTTCCGTGCTGTAAATTGTTATATGGTTATATGGTTATTAGATGTAAATTGGACAGTAGTAGCCCACTGGTGAAATGTATATTTTCCTTGGATTGTGAATTTATTCCAGTTATACAGCCTACTGTTATTTTTTTCTCTCATAAATTCATGCTTTCAAGTTAATACCGTCTTTAATTTTTGTGTTTAGGATTTTGGTTCATCTTCTCCTCGTTACTGGAATATTTCCTGAACGTTATGAGCAATCTCCATCAATAATACCGATTACTTGGCTATCATCTTTCCAGCAAATCTATCTGTCCCGTCCAGTTAATTCCTTCACCTAGTGTTAAATGTGTTTGCCACCCACATTTCTTGCTCCAAGTGGAGAAGAAGCATTTGGAATGTTATTGAGAACCTCAAGGCCATACACCCAGAGCCTCAGAGATCTATCCTAAGCATCAAAAGAAACGGATCATCTCATAAACCATCCACCCACATGTGCCAGTCATGAACTATTCACTTAAGGTCTATGAACTAACCTACACAGACAGCATTCTCCCAATCTGTGGGAGAATCTGCAGTTCCCATAGAGACCTCATTAGCCACCATACTACCCATGAAACCAGAATGTACCAAAATGTAAACAAGTGCTCACTGAATCCAAGGGATTGCCCATTAAGTGCTTTCAAGACCGAGTCAATCATTTTCTGGAGTCCAGGGAAGTCAAAACATATTGGGATCACATACAAAAGTTGGGTTGAGGAGAATCAGCTGTGATCTCATCAAATGACAGGAAGGGCCTTATGGCTCTGTTTGCTCTATTTCCTTATTGCTCTATTGCAGATGTTCTTACGGACAGAGCAGTCTTAAACATGTCAGGTACTGACGTATTTGTAGAATCAGCTTTGCTTAAAATTGTCCAGACGTCTAGACATTATAAATGCTGATGGCAGCGATTTTACTGCTTGATTCTCTTTGGTTAACGGTGATGTCGATAAACTTGAACAGAGACTATGTTTAGGTTGTTCATAGATCCAGGATTCCAATAGAAACCGAGGTGGTGGATGTGTCAATGTTGCTGGATCAGAATCTTTACAGATATTCGTTGTAGATCTTAATACATTACTGTTTTATTATCTAACTGTGCTAGTGTCCAGTGGTAGATGTTGTTTGTGGAAAAGAGAAGACAGAAATAGAGGCCTATGTGGAAATAAACATGGTTACAAGAAGGTGAAGAAAGTTTATGTTCGTACGAGTTCATATATCGTCTTTGGCCATGAGATACAGAGATTATCTTCTATCTATACATAACTAAACCTTCCTGCGCCATTGTGTCTTTACTGGAGCTGAGGAAAGCCAGCACAGGTTTCCAACCAGACTTTTGGAGGGACCCGAAGCAGCCCCGCCCCCAGCAGCAGCCCCGCCCCCCAGCAGCAGCCCCGCCCCCCAGCAGCAGCCCCGCCCCCAGCAGCAGCCCCGCCCCCAGCAGCAGCCCCGCCCCCAGCAGCAGCCCGCCCCCCAGCAGCAGCATCCCCGCCCCCAGCAGCAGCCCCGCCCCCAGCAGCAGCCCCCACCCCCATCAGCAGCCCCGCCCCCAGCAGCAGCCCCGCCCCCATCAGCAGCCCCCCCCCCCAGCAGCAGCCCCCCCCAGCAGCCCCGCCCCCCCATCAGCAGCCCCGCCCCCCAGCAGCCCCAGCCCCGCACCCCAGCAGCAGCCCCCACCCCCAGCTGCCTGCGTCCCCCGCCCCCAGAAGCAGCCCCGCCCCCAGCAGCGCAGCCCCGCCACCCAGCAGCAGCCCCGCCCCCAGCAGCAGCCCCACCCCCAGCAGCTGCCCCGCCCCCAGAAGCAGCCCCGCCCCCAGCAGCAG
The DNA here is from genome assembly GCF_028641065.1 of Leucoraja erinaceus. Classification (NCBI taxonomy): domain Eukaryota; kingdom Metazoa; phylum Chordata; class Chondrichthyes; order Rajiformes; family Rajidae; genus Leucoraja; species Leucoraja erinaceus. Next base: position 111,913,771 of record NC_073379.1, on the reverse strand, counting down.
CCCCGCCCCCATCAGCAGCCCCCACCCCCTAGCAGCCCCGCCCCCAGCAGCAGCCCCCCCCCAGCAGCAGCCCCACCCCCAGCAGCAGCCCCACCCCCCCCAGCAGCAGCCCCCGCCCCCATCAGCAGCCCCACCCCTAGCAGCAGCCCCGCCCCCATCAGCATCCCCCCGCCCCCCATCAACAGCCCCCACCCCCAGCAGCAGCCCCGCCCCCATCAGCAGCCCCACCCCCAGCAGTGCCCCGCCACCAGCAGCAGCCCCGCCCCCATCAGCAGCCCTACCCCCTAGCACAGCCCCGCCCCCAGAAGCAGCCCCGCCCCCCAGCAGCAGCCCCGCCACCATCAGCAGCCCCGCCCCCATCAACAGCCCCACCCCCCCCAGCAGCAGCCCCAGCCCCCAGCAGCAGACAGTCCCGCCCCCAGCAGCAGCCCCACCCCCAGCAGCAGCCCCGCCCCCCAGAAGCAGCCCCCCCCCCAGAAGCAGCCCCGCCCCCAGCGGCAGCCCCGCCCCCAGTGGCAGCCCCGCCCCCAGCAGCAGCCCCGCCCCCAGCAGCAGCCCCACCCCCAGCGGCAGCCCCCCGCCCCCAGCAGCAGCCCCGCCCCCAGCAGCAGCCCCGCCCCCAGCAGCAGCCCCGCCACCACCAGCAGCCCCCCCCCAGCAGCAGCAGCCCCGCCCCCCAGCAGCAGCCCCGCCCCCAGCAGCAGCCCCGCCCCCAGCAGCAGCCCCACCCCCAGCCGCAGCCAGCCCCCCCCCCAGCAGCAGCCCCGCCCCCAGCAGCAGCCCCACCCCCAGCGGCAGCCCCGCCCCCCAGCAGCAGCCCCGCCCCCAGCAGCAGCCCCGCCCCCAGCAGCAGCCCCCGCCACCATCAGCAGCCCCGCCCCCATCAACAGCCCCACCCCCAGCAGCAGCCCCAGCCCCAGCAGCAGTCCCGCCCCCAGCAGCAGCAGCCCCACCCCCCCAGCAGCAGCCCCGCCCCAGAAGCAGCCCCCCCCATCAGCAGCCCCGCCCCCAGCGGCAGCCCCGCCCCCAGTGGCAGCCCCGCCCCCAGCAGCAGCCCGCGCCCCAGCAGCAGCCCCCCCACCCCCAGCGGCAGCCCCCCCCCAGCAGCAGCAGCCCCGCCCCCAGCAGCAGCCCCGCCCCCAGCAGCAGCCCCGCCACCATCAGCAGCCCCCCCCCAGCAGCAGCCCCGCCCCCAGCAGCAGCCCCGCCCCCAGCAGCAGCAGCCCC